>NW_028181117.1:0-56828 GCF_964211825.1 Aythya ferina
TTTTTGGAGAACATCAGGTAGGTTTAGGGTGGTTTTGGGGTGGATCTATGGTTTTGGCGTATTTTCTTCCAGTTTTGGGGGTGATGCCTATATTTTTTGGGGTGTTTTTTACGTGTTTTGGGGTCTCCATTAGGTTTTGTTGGGTTCTTGTTTGTCATTATGTTAAATAGGAGTGGATTGTGGGTTTTGGAGAAGATCAGGTAGGTTTAGGGTGCTTTTGGGGTGGATCTATGGTTTTGGGGGATTTTCTTCCAGTTTTGGTGGTGATGCCGTTCTTGTTTGGGGTGTTTTTGACGTTTTTTGGGGTCTCTGTTGGGTTCTGTTGGGTTCTCGTTGGTCATTGTGTTGGAAAAGGGTAAATTGTGGTTTTTGGAGAAGATCAGGTAGTTTTAGGGTGGTTTTGGGGTGGATCTATGGTTTTGGGGGTTTTCTTCCAGTTTTGGTGGTGATGCCATTCTTGTTTGGGGTATTTTTTCAGGTTTTTGTGGTCTCTGTTTGGTTTTGTTGGGTTCTCGTTGGTCATCGTGTTGGAAAAGGGTAAATTGTGGGTTTTGGAGAACTTCAGGTAGGTTTAGGGGGTGTTTTCGCGTGGATTCACGGTATTTGGGGTTTTCTTCTTTTTGGGGGAGTGATCCTCTCCTTTCTTCGGGTGATTTTGAAGTGTTTTGGGGTTTCCGTTGCGTTTCGTTGAATTCCTAATGTGTTTTATGGTGGTTTGGAGTGTGCTTTGGGATTAGGAGAACATCTGGTAGGTTTAGGGTGTCTTTGGGGTGGATCTATGGTATTTGGGGTTTTCTTCTATTTTTTGGCGTGGTCCTGTTCTTTTTTGGGGTGTATTTGAATTGTTTTGGGGTCTCCGTTGGGTTTTGTTTGGTTCTCGTTGGTCATCATGGTGGAAAAGGGTAAATTGTGGGTTTTGGAGAACATCAGGTAGGTTTAGGGTGGTTTTGGGGTGGATCTATGGTTTTGGGGGATTTTCTTCCAGTTTTGGGGGTGATGCCGATATTTTTTGTGGTGTTTTTTACATGTTTTGGGGTCTCCATTAAGTTTTGTTGGGTTCTTGTTTGTCATTATGTTAAATAGGAGTGGATTGTGGGTTTTGGAGAACATCAGGTAGTTTTAGGGTGGTTTTGGGGTGGATCTATGGTTTTGGGGATTTTCTTCCAGTTTTGGTGGTGATGCCGTTCTTGTTTGGGGTGTTTTTGACGTTTTTTGGGGTCTCTGTTGGGTTCTGTTGGGTTCTCGTTGGTCATCGTGTTGGAAAAGGGTAAATTGTGGGTTTTGGAGAACATCAGGTAGGTTTAGGGTGGTTTTGGGGTGGATCTATGGTTTTGGCGTATTTTCTTCCAGTTTTGGTGGTGATGCCGTTCTTGTTTGGGGTGTTTTTGACGTTTTTTGGGGTCTCCGTTGGGTTTTGTTGGGTTCTCGTTGGTTATCATGGTGGAAAAGGGTAAATTGTGGGTTTTGGAGAAGATCAGGTAGGTTTAGGGTGGTTTTGGGGTGGATCTATGGTTTTGGGGGATTTTCTTCCAGTTTTGGGGGTGATGCCGATATTTTTTGGGGTGTTTTTTACGTGTTTTGGTGTCTCCATTAGGTTTTGTTGTGTTCTTGTTTGTCATTATGTTAAATAGGTGTGGATTGTGGGTTTTGGAGAAGATCAGGTAGGTTTAGGGTGCTTTTGGGGTGGATCTATGGTTTTGGGGATTTTCTTCCAGTTTTGGGGGTGATGCCGTTCTTGTTTGGGGTGTTTTTGACGTTTTTTGGGGGTCTCTGTTGGGTTCTGTTGGGTTCTCGTTGGTCATCGTGTTGGAAAAGGTTAAATTGTGGGTTTTGGAGAACATCAGGTAGGTTTAGGGTGTCTTTGGGGTGGATCTATGGTTTTGGGGGATTTTCTTCCAGTTTTGGGGGTGATGCCGTTCTTGTTTGGGGTGTTTTTGACGGTTTTTGGGGTCTCCGTTGGGTTTTGTTGGGTTCTCGTTGGTTATCATGGTGGAAAAGGGTAAATTGTGGGTTTGGAGAACATCAGGTAGGTTTAGGGTGGTTTCGGGGTGGATCTATGGTTTTGGGGGATTTTCTTCCAGTTTTGGGGGTGATGCCGATATTTTTTGGGGTGTTTTTTACGTGTTTTGGGGTCTCCATTAAGTTTTGTTGGGTTCTTGTTTGTCATTATGTTAAATAGGAGTGGATTGTGGGTTTTGGAGAACATCAGGTAGGTTTAGGGTGTCTTTGGGGTGGATCTATGGTTTTGGGGGATTTTCTTCCAGTTTTGGGGGTGATGCCGTTCTTGTTTGGGGTGTTTTTGACGTTTTTTGGGGTCTCCGTTGGGTTTTGTTGGGTTCTCGTTGGTTATCATGGTGGAAAAGGGTAAATTGTGGTTTTTGGAGAACATCAGGTAGGTTTAGGGTGGTTTTGGGGTGGATCTATGGTTTTGGCGTATTTTCTTCCAGTTTTGGGGGTGATGCCGATATTTTTTGGGGTGTTTTTTACGTGTTTTGGGGTCTCCATTATGTTTTGTTGGGTTCTTGTTTGTCATTATGTTAAATAGGAGTGGATTGTGGTTTTTGGAGAACATCAGGTAGGTTTAGGGTGTCTTTGGGGTGGATCTATGGTTTTGGGGGATTTTCTTCCAGTTTTGGGGGTGATGCCGTTCTTGTTTGGGGTGTTTTTGACGTTTTTTGGGGTCTCCGTTGGGTTTTGTTGGGTTCTCGTTGGTTTTCATGGTGGAAAAGGTAAATTGTGGGTTTTGGAGAACATCAGGTAGGTTTAGGGTGGTTTTGGGGTGGATCTATGGTTTTGGGGGATTTTCTTCCAGTTTTGGGGTGATGCCGATATTTTTTGGGGTGTTTTTTACGTGTTTTGGTGTCTCCATTAGGTTTTGTTGGGTTCTTGTTTGTCATTATGTTAAATAGGAGTGGATTGTGGTTTTTGGAGAACATCAGGTAGTTTTAGGGTGGTTTTGGGGTGGATCTATGGTTTTGGTGTATTTTCTTCCTGTTTTGGTGGTGATCCTTTTCTTGTTTGGGGTGTTTTGACGTGTTTTGGTGTCTCCATTAGGTTTTGTTGGGTTCTTGTTTGTCATTATGTTAAATAGGTGTGGATTGTGGGTTTTGGAGAAGATCAGGTAGGTTTAGGGTGGTTTTGGGGTGGATCTATGGTTTTGGGGGATTTTCTTCCAGTTTTGGGGGTGATGCCGTTCTTGTTTGGGGTGTTTTTGACGTTTTTTGGGGTCTCTGTTGGGTTCTGTTGGGTTCTCGTTGGTCATCGTGTTGGAAAAGGGTAAATTGTGTGTTTTGGAGAACATCAGGTAGGTTTAGGGTGTCTTTGGGGTGGATCTATGGTTTTGGGGGATTTTCTTCCAGTTTTGGGGGTGATGCCGTTCTTGTTTGGGGTGTTTTTGACGTTTTTTGGGGTCTCCGTTGGGTTTTGTTGGGTTCTCGTTGGTTATCATGGTGGAAAAGGGTAAATTGTGGGTTTTGGAGAACATCAGGTAGGTTTAGGGTGGTTTTGGGGTGGATCTATGGTTTTGGCGTATTTTCTTCCAGTTTTGGGGGTGATGCCTATATTTTTTGGGGTGTTTTTTAGGTGTTTTGGGGTCTCCATTAGGTTTTGTTGGGTTCTTGTTTGTCATTATGTTAAATAGGAGTGGATTGTGGGTTTTGGAGAACATCAGGTAGGTTTAGGGTGGTTTTGGGGTGGATCTATGGTTTTGGGGGATTTTCTTCCAGTTTTGGTGGTGATGCCGTTCTTGTTTGGGGTGTTTTTGACGTTTTTTGGGGTCTCTGTTGGGTTCTGTTGGGTTCTCGTTGGTCATCGTGTTGGAAAAGGGTAAATTGTGGTTTTTGGAGAAGATCAGGTAGGTTTAGTGTGGTTTTGGGGTGGATCTATGGTTTTGGGGGTTTTCTTCCAGTTTTGGGGGTGATGCCATTCTTGTTTGGGGTATTTTTTCAGGTTTTTGTGGTCTCTGTTTGGTTTTGTTGGGTTCTCGTTGGTCATCGTGTTGTAAAAGTGTAAATTGTGGGTTTTGGAGAACTTCAGGTAGGTTTAGGGGGAGTTTTCGCGTGGATTCATGGTATTTGGGGTTTTCTTCTTTTTGGGGGAGTGATCCTCTCCTTTCTTCGGGTGATTTTGAAGTGTTTTGGGGTTTCCGTTGCGTTTCGTTGAATTCCTAATGTGTTTTATGGTGGTTTGGAGTGTGCTTTGGGATTAGGAGAACATCAGGTAGGTTTAGGGTGTCTTTGGGGTGGATCTATGGTATTTGGGGTTTTCTTCTATTTTTTGGCGTGGTCCTGTTCTTTTTTGGGGTGTATTTGAATTGTTTTGGGGTCTCCGTTGGGTTTTGTTTGGTTCTCGTTGGTCATCATGGTGGAAAAGGGTAAATTGTGGGTTTTGGAGAACATCAGGTAGGTTTAGGGTGGTTTTGGGGTGGATCTATGTTTTTGGGGGATTTTCTTCCAGTTTTGGGGGTGATGCCGATATTTTTTGGGGTGTTTTTTACGTGTTTTGGGGTCTCCATTAAGTTTTGTTGGGTTCTTGTTTGTCATTATGTTAAATAGGAGTGGATTGTGGGTTTTGGAGAATATCAGGTAGTTTAAGTGTGGTTTTGGGGTGGATCTATGGTTTTGGGGGATTTTCTTCCAGTTTTGGGGGTGATGCCGTTCTTGTTTGGGGTGTTTTGACGTTTTTTGGGGTCTCCGTTGGGTTTTGTTGGGTTCTCGTTGGTTATCATGGTGGAAAAGGGTAAATTTAGGTTTTGGAGAACATCAGGTAGGTTTAGGGTGGTTTTGGGGTGGATCTATGGTTTTGGCGTATTTTCTTCCAGTTTTGGGGGTGATGCCGATATTTTTTGGGGTGTTTTTTACGTGTTTTGGGGTCTCCATTAGGTTTTGTTGGGTTCTTGTTTGTCATTATGTTAAATAGGTGTGGATTGTGGGTTTTGGAGAAGATCAGGTAGGTTTAGGGTGGTTTTGGGGTGGATCTATGGTTTTGGGGGATTTTCTTCCAGTTTTGGGGGTGATGCCGTTCTTGTTTGGGGTGTTTTTTACGTGTTTTGGTGTCTCCATTAGGTTTTGTTGGGTTCTTGTTTGTCATTATGTTAAATAGGTGTGGATTGTGGGTTTTGGAGAAGATCAGGTAGGTTTAGGGTGGTTTTGGGGTGGATCTATGGTTTTGGGGGATTTTCTTCCAGTTTTGGGGGTGATGCCGTTCTTGTTTGGGGTGTTTTTGACGTTTTTTGGGGTCTCTGTTGGGTTCTGTTGGGTTCTCGTTGGTCATCGTGTTGGAAAAGGGTAAATTGTGGTTTTTGGAGAAGATCAGGTAGGTTTAGGGTGGTTTTGGGGTGGATCTATGGTTTTGGGGGATTTTCTTCCAGTTTTGGGGGTGATGCCGATATTTTTTGGGGTGTTTTTTACGTGTTTTGGGGTCTCCATTAAGTTTTGTTGGGTTCTTGTTTGTCATTATGTTAAATAGGAGTGGATTGTTGGTTTTGGAGAATATCAGGTAGTTTAAGGGTGGTTTTGGGGGTGGATCTATGGTTTTGGGGGATTTTCTTCCAGTTTTGGGGGTGATGCCGTTCTTGTTTGGGGTGTTTTTGACGTTTTTTGGGTCTCCGTTGGGTTTTGTTGGGTTCTCGTTGGTTATCATTGTGGAAAAGGGTAAATTTAGGTTTTGGAGAACATCAGGTAGGTTTAGGGTGGTTTTGGGGTGGATCTATGGTTTTGGCGTATTTTCTTCCAGTTTTGGGGGTGATGCCGATATTTTTTGGGGTGTTTTTTACGTGTTTTGGGGTCTCCATTAGGTTTTGTTGGGTTCTTGTTTGTCATTATGTTAAATAGGAGTGGATTGTGGTTTTTGGAGAACATCAGGTAGGTTTAGGGTGTCTTTGGGGTGGATCTATGGTTTTGGGGGATTTTCTTCCAGTTTTGGGGGTGATGCCGTTCTTGTTTGGGGTGTTTTTGACGTTTTTTGGGGTCTCCCGTTGGGTTTTGTTGGGTTCTCGTTGGTTATCATGGTGGAAAAGGGTAAATTGTGGTTTTTGGAGAAGATCAGGTAGGTTTAGGGTGGTTTTGGGGTGGATCTATGGTTTTGGGGGATTTTCTTCCAGTTTTGGGGGCTGAGGCCGATATTTTTTGGGGTGTTTTTTACGTGTTTTGGTGTCTCCATTAGGTTTTGTTGTGTTCTTGTTTGTCATTATGTTAAATAGGAGTGGATTGTGGGTTTTGGAGAAGATCAGGTAGGTTTAGGGTGGTTTTGGGGTGGATCTATGGTTTTGGTGTATTTTCTTCCTGTTTTGGTGGTGATCCTTTTCTTGTTTGGGGTGTTTTTGACGTGTTTTGGTGTCTCCATTAGGTTTTGTTGGGTTCTTGTTTGTCATTATGTTAAATAGGTGTGGATTGTGGGTTTTGGAGAAGATCAGGTAGGTTTAGGGTGGTTTTGGGGTGGATCTATGGTTTTGTGGTATTTTCTTCCAGTTTTGGGGGTGATGCCGTTCTTGTTTGGGGTGTTTTTGACGTTTTTTGGGGTCTCTGTTGGTTCTGTTGGGTTCTCGTTGGTCATCGTGTTGGAAAAGGGTAAATTGTGGGTTTTGGAGAACATCAGGTAGGTTTAGGGTGTCTTTGGGGTGGATCTATGGTTTTGGGGGATTTTCTTCCAGTTTTGGGGGTGATGCCGTTCTTGTTTGGGGTGTTTTTGACGTTTTTTGGGGTCTCCGTTGGGTTTTGTTGGGTTCTCGTTGGTTATCATGGTGGAAAAGGGTAAATTGTGGGTTTTGGAGAAGATCAGGTAGGTTTAGGGTGGTTTTGGGGTGGATCTATGGTTTTGGGGGATTTTCTTCCAGTTTTGGGGGGTGATGCCGATATTTTTTGGGGTGTTTTTTACGTGTTTTGGGGTCTCCATTAGGTTTTGTTGGGTTCTTGTTTGTCATTATGTTAAATAGGAGTGGATTGTGGGTTTTGGAGAACATCAGGTAGTTTTAGGGTGTCTTTGGGGTGGATCTATGGTTTTGGGGGATTTTCTTCCAGTTTTGGGGTGATGCCGTTCTTGTTTGGGGTGTTTTTGACGTTTTTGGGGTCTCCGTTGGGTTTTGTTGGGTTCTCGTTGGTTATCATTGTGGAAAAGGGTAAATTGTGGTTTTTGGAGAAGATCAGGTAGGTTTAGGGTGGTTTTGGGGGTGGATCTATGGTTTTGGGGGATTTTCTTCCTGTTTTGGGGGTGATGCCGTTCTTGTTTGGGGTGTTTTTTACGTGTTTTGGGGTGTCCATTAGGTTTTGTTGTGTTCTTGTTTGTCATTATTTTAAATAGGAGTGGATTGTGGGTTTTGGAGAACATCAGGTAGGTTAGGGTGGTTTTGGGGTGGATCTATGGTTTTGGGGGTTTTCTTCCAGTTTTGGTGGTGATGCCATTCTTGTTTGGGGTATTTTTTCAGGTTTTTGTGGTCTCTGTTTGGTTTTGTTGGGTTCTCGTTGGTCATCGTGTTGTAAAAGTGTAAATTGTGGGTTTGGAGAACTTCAGGTAGGTTTAGGGGGAGTTTTCGCGTGGATTCACGGTATTTGGGGTTTTCTTCTTTTTGGGGGAGTGATCCTCTCCTTTCTTCGGGTGATTTTGAAGTGTTTTGGGGTTTCCGTTGCGTTTCGTTGAATTCCTAATGTGTTTTATGGTGGTTTGGAGTGTGCTTTGGGATTAGGAGAACATCTGGTAGGTTTAGGGTGTCTTTGGGGTGGATCTATGGTATTTGGGGTTTTCTTCTATTTTTTGGCGTGGTCCTGTTCTTTTTTGGGGTGTATTTGAATTGTTTTGGGGTCTCCGTTGGGTTTTGTTTGGTTCTCGTTGGTCATCATGGTGGAAAAGGGGTAAATTGTGGGTTTTGGAGAACATCAGGTAGGTTTAGGGTGGTTTTGGGGTGGATCTATGGTTTTGGCGTATTTTCTTCCAGTTTTGGGGGTGATGCCGATATTTTTTGTGGTGTTTTTTACGTGTTTTGGGGTCTCCATTAAGTTTTGTTGGGTTCTTGTTTGTCATTATGTTAAATAGGAGTGGATTGTGGGTTTTGGAGAACATCAGGTAGTTTTAGGGTGGTTTTGGGGTGGATCTATGGTTTTGGGGGATTTTCTTCCAGTTTTGGGGGTGATGCCGTTCTTGTTTGGGGTGTTTTTGACGTTTTTTGGGGTCTCTGTTGGGTTCTGTTGGGTTCTCGTTGGTCATCGTGTTGGAAAAGGGTAAATTGTGGTTTTTGGAGAAGATCAGGTAGGTTTAGGGTGGTTTTGGGGTGGATCTATGGTTTTGGCGTATTTTCTTCCAGTTTTGGTTGTGATGCCGTTCTTGTTTGGGGTGTTTTTGACGTTTTTTGGGGTCTCCGTTGGGTTTTGTTGGGTTCTCGTTGGTTATTATGGTGGAAAAGGGTAAATTGTGGGTTTTGGAGAACATCAGGTAGGTTTAGGGTGGTTTCGGGGTGGATCTATGGTTTTGGGGGATTTTCTTCCGGTTTTGGGGGTGATCCTTTTCTTGTTTGGGGTGTTTTTGACGTGTTTTGGTGTCTCCATTAGGTTTTGTTGGGGTTCTTGTTTGTCATTATGTTAAATAGGTGTGGATTGTGGGTTTTGGAGAAGATCAGGTAGTTTTAGGGTGGTTTTGGGGTGGATCTATGGTTTTGGGGGATTTTCTTCCAGTTTGGTGGTGATGCCGTTCTTGTTTGGGGTGTTTTTGACGTTTTTTGGGGTCTCTGTTGGGTTCTGTTGGGTTCTCGTTGGTCATCGTGTTGGAAAAGGGTAAATTGTGGTTTTTGGAGAAGATCAGGTAGGTTTAGGGTGGTTTTGGGGTGGATCTATGGTTTTGGGGGATTTTCTTCCAGTTTTGGTGGTGATGCCGTTCTTGTTTGGGGTGTTTTTGACGTTTTTTGGGGTCTCCGTTGGGTTTTGTTGGGTTCTCGTTGGTTATTATGGTGGAAAAGGGTAAATTGTGGGTTTTGGAGAACATCAGGTAGGTTTAGGGTGGTTTCGGGGTGGATCTATGGTTTTGGGGGATTTTCTTCCGGTTTTGGGGGTGATGCCGATATTTTTTGGGGTGTTTTTTACGTGTTTTGGGGTCTCCATTAGGTTTTGTTGGGTTCTTGTTTGTCATTATGTTAAATAGGAGTGGATTGTGGGTTTTGGAGAACATCAGGTAGTTTTAGGGTGGTTTTGGGGTGGATCTATGGATTTGGGGGATTTTCTTCCAGTTTTGGTGGTGATCCTTTTCTTGTTTGGGGTGTTTTTGACGTGTTTTGGTGTCTCCATTAGGTTTTGTTGGGTTCTTGTTTGTCATTATGTTAAATAGGTGTGGATTGTGGGTTTTGGAGAAGATCAGGTAGTTTTAGGGTGGTTTTGGGGTGGATCTATTGGTTTTGGGGATTTCTTCCAGTTTTGGTGGTGATGCCGTTCTTGTTTGGGGTGTTTTTGACGTTTTTTGGGGTCTCCGTTGGGTTTTGTGGATTCTCGTTGGTTATCATGGTGGAAAAGGGTAAATTGTGGTTTTTGGAGAAGATCAGGTAGGTTTAGGGTGGTTTTGGGGTGGATCTATGGTTTTGGCGTATTTTCTTCCAGTTTTGGGGTGATGCCGATATTTTTTGGGGTGTTTTTTACGTGTTTTGGGGTCTCCATTAGGTTTTGTTGGGTTCTTGTTTGTCATTATGTTAAATAGGAGTGGATTGTGGGTTTTGGAGAACATCAGGTAGGTTTAGGGTGGTTTTGGGTGGATCTATGGTTTTGGGGGATTTTCTTCCAGTTTTGGTGGTGATCCTTTTCTTGTTTGGGGTGTTTTTGACGTGTTTTGGTGTCTCCATTAGGTTTTGTTGGGTTCTTGTTTGTCATTATGTTAAATAGGTGTGGATTGTGGGTTTTTGGAGAAGATCAGGTAGTTTTAGGGTGGTTTTGGGGTGGATCTATGGTTTTGGGGGATTTTCTTCCAGTTTTGGTGGTGATGCCGTTCTTGTTTGGGGTGTTTTTGACGTTTTTTGGGGTCTCTGTGGGGTTCTGTTGGGTTCTCGTTGGTCATCGTGTTGGAAAAGGGTAAATTGTGGTTTTTGGAGAACATCAGGTAGGTTTAGGGTGTCTTTGGGGTGGATCTATGGTTTTGGGGGTTTTCTTCCAGTTTTGGGGGTGATGCCGATATTTTTTGGGGTGTTTTTTACGTGTTTTGGGGTCTCCATTAGGTTTTGTTGGGTTCTTGTTTGTCATTATGTTAAATAGGAGTGGATTGTGGGTTTTGGAGAAGATCAGGTAGTTTTAGGGTGTTTTTGGGGTGGATCTATGGTTTTGGGGGATTTTCTTCCAGTTTTGGTGGTGATGCCGTTCTTGTTTGGGGTGTTTTTGACGTTTTTTGGGGTCTCTGTTGGGTTCTGTTGGGTTCTCGTTGGTCATCGTGTTGTAAAAGTGTAAATTGTGGGTTTTGGAGAACTTCAGGTAGGTTTAGGGGGAGTTTTCGCGTGGATTCATGGTATTTGGGTTTTCTTCTTTTTGGGGGAGTGATCCTCTCCTTTCTTCGGGTGATTTTGAAGTGTTTTGGGGTTTCCGTTGCGTTTCGTTGAATTCCTAATGTGTTTTATGGTGGTTTGGAGTGTGCTTTGGGATTAGGAGAACATCTGGTAGGTTTAGGGTGTCTTTGGGGTGGATCTATGGTATTTGGGGTTTTCTTCTATTTTTTGGCGTGGTCCTGTTCTTTTTTGGGGTGTATTTGAATTGTTTTGGGGTCTCCGTTGGGTTTTGTTTGGTTCTCGTTGGTCATCATGGTGGAAAAGGGTAAATTGTGGGTTTTGGAGAACATCAGGTAGGTTTAGGGTGGTTTTGGGGTGGATCTATGTTTTTGGGGGGATTTTCTTCCAGTTTTGGGGGTGATGCCGATATTTTTTGGGGTGTTTTTTACGTGTTTTGGGGTCTCCATTAAGTTTTGTTGGGTTCTTGTTTGTCATTATGTTAAATAGGAGTGGATTGTGGGTTTTGGAGAACATCAAGGTAGTTTTAGGGTGGTTTTGGGTGGATCTATGGTTTTGGGGGATTTTCTTCCAGTTTTGGTGGTGATGCCGTTCTTGTTTGGGGTGTTTTTGACGTTTTTTGGGGTCTCTGTTGGGTTCTGTTGGGTTCTCGTTGGTCATCGTGTTGAAAAGGGTAAATTGTGGTTTTTGGAGAAGATCAGGTAGGTTTAGGGTTGTTTTGGGGTGGATCTATGGTTTTGGCGTATTTTCTTCCAGTTTTGGGGGTGACGCCGTTCTTGTTTGGGGTGTTTTTGACGTTTTTTGGGGTCTCCGTTGGGTTTTGTTGGGTTCTCGTTGGTTATCATGGTGGAAAAGGGTAAATTTAGGTTTTGGAGAACATCAGGTAGGTTTAGGGTGGTTTTGGGGTGGATCTATGGTTTTGGCGTATTTTCTTCCAGTTTTGGGGGTGATGCCGATATTTTTTGGGGTGTTTTTTACGTGTTTTGGGGTCTCCATTAGGTTTTGTTGGGTTCTTGTTTGTCATTATGTTAAATAGGTGTGGATTGTGGGTTTTGGAGAAGATCAGGTAGGTTTAGGGTGGTTTTGGGGTGGATCTATGGTTTTGGGGGATTTTCTTCCAGTTTTGGGGGTGATGCCGTTCTTGTTTGGGGTGTTTTTTACGTGTTTTGGTGTCTCCATTAGGTTTTGTTGGGTTCTTGTTTGTCATTATGTTAAATAGGTGTGGATTGTGGGTTTTGGAGAAGATCAGGTAGGTTTAGGGTGGTTTTGGGGTGGATCTATGGTTTTGGGGGATTTTCTTCCAGTTTTGGGGGTGATGCCGTTCTTGTTTGGGGTGTTTTTGACGTTTTTTGGGGTCTCTGTTGGGTTCTGTTGGGTTCTCGTTGGTCATCGTGTTGGAAAAGGGTAAATTGTGGTTTTTGGAGAAGATCAGGTAGGTTTAGGGTGGTTTTGGGGTGGATCTATGGTTTTGGGGGATTTTCTTCCAGTTTTGGGGGTGATGCCGATATTTTTTGGGGTGTTTTTTACGTGTTTTGGGGTCTCCATTAAGTTTTGTTGTGTTCTTGTTTGTCATTATGTTAAATAGGAGTGGATTGTTGGTTTTGGAGAATATCAGGTAGTTTAAGGGTGGTTTTGGGGTGGATCTATGGTTTTGGGGGATTTTCTTCCAGTTTTGGGGGTGATGCCGTTCTTGTTTGGGGTGTTTTTGACGTTTTTTGGGGTCTCCGTTGGGTTTTGTTGGGTTCTCGTTGGTTATCATTGTGGAAAAGGGTAAATTTAGGTTTTGGAGAACATCAGGTAGGTTTAGGGTGGTTTTGGGGTGGATCTATGGTTTTGGCGTATTTTCTTCCAGTTTTGGGGGTGATGCCGATATTTTTTGGGGTGTTTTTTACGTGTTTTGGGGTCTCCATTAGGTTTTGTTGGGTTCTTGTTTGTCATTATGTTAAATAGGAGTGGATTGTGGTTTTTGGAGAACATCAGGTAGGTTTAGGGTGTCTTTGGGGTGGATCTATGGTTTTGGGGGATTTTCTTCCAGTTTTGGGGGTGATGCCGTTCTTGTTTGGGGTGTTTTTGACGTTTTTTGGGGTCTCCGTTGGGTTTTGTTGGGTTCTCGTTGGTTATCATGGTGGAAAAGGGTAAATTGTGGTTTTTGGAGAAGATCAGGTAGGTTTAGGGTGGTTTTGGGGTGGATCTATGGTTTTGGGGGATTTTCTTCCAGTTTTGGGGCTGAGGCCGATATTTTTTGGGGTGTTTTTTACGTGTTTTGGTGTCTCCATTAGGTTTTGTTGTGTTCTTGTTTGTCATTATGTTAAATAGGAGTGGATTGTGGGTTTTGGAGAAGATCAGGTAGGTTTAGGGTGGTTTTGGGGTGGATCTATGGTTTTGGTGTATTTTCTTCCTGTTTTGGTGGTGATCCTTTTCTTGTTTGGGGTGTTTTTGACGTGTTTTGGTGTCTCCATTAGGTTTTGTTGGGTTCTTGTTTGTCATTATGTTAAATAGGTGTGGATTGTGGGTTTTGGAGAAGATCAGGTAGGTTTAGGGTGGTTTTGGGGTGGATCTATGGTTTTGTGGGATTTTCTTCCAGTTTTGGGGGTGATGCCGTTCTTGTTTGGGGTGTTTTTGACGTTTTTTGGGGTCTCTGTTGGGTTCTGTTGGGTTCTCGTTGGTCATCGTGTTGGAAAAGGGTAAATTGTGGGTTTTGGAGAACATCAGGTAGGTTTAGGGTGTCTTTGGGGTGGATCTATGGTTTTGGGGATTTTCTTCCAGTTTTGGGGGTGATGCCGTTCTTGTTTGGGGTGTTTTTGACGTTTTTTGGGGTCTCCGTTGGGTTTTGTTGGGTTCTCGTTGGTTATCATGGTGGAAAAGGGTAAATTGTGGGTTTTGGAGAAGATCAGGTAGGTTTAGGGTGGTTTTGGGGTGGATCTATGGTTTTGGGGGATTTTCTTCCAGTTTTGGGGGTGATGCCGATATTTTTTGGGGTGTTTTTTACGTGTTTTGGGGTCTCCATTAGGTTTTGTTGGGTTCTTGTTTGTCATTATGTTAAATAGGAGTGGATTGTGGGTTTTGGAGAACATCAGGTAGGTTTAGGGTGTCTTTGGGGTGGATCTATGGTTTTGGGGGATTTTCTTCCAGTTTTGGGGGTGATGCCGTTCTTGTTTGGGGTGTTTTTGACGTTTTTTGGGGTCTCCGTTGGGTTTTGTTGGGTTCTCGTTGGTTATCATTGTGGAAAAGGGTAAATTGTGGTTTTTGGAGAAGATCAGGTAGGTTTAGGGTGGTTTTGGGGTGGATCTATGGTTTTGGGGGATTTTCTTCCAGTTTTGGGGGTGATGCCGTTCTTGTTTGGGGTGTTTTTTACGTGTTTTGGGGTGTCCATTAGGTTTTGTTGTGTTCTTGTTTGTCATTATTTTAAATAGGAGTGGATTGTGGGTTTTGGAGAACATCAGGTAGGTTTAGGGTGGTTTTGGGGTGGATCTATGGTTTTGGGGGTTTTCTTCCAGTTTTGGTGGTGATGCCATTCTTGTTTGGGGTATTTTTTCAGGTTTTTGTGGTCTCTGTTTGGTTTTGTTGGGTTCTCGTTGGTCATCGTGTTGTAAAAGTGTAAATTGTGGGTTTTGGAGAACTTCAGGTAGGTTTAGGGGGAGTTTTCGCGTGGATTCATGGTATTTGGGGTTTTCTTCTTTTTGGGGGAGTGATCCTCTCCTTTCTTCGGGTGATTTTGAAGTGTTTTGGGGTTTCCGTTGCGTTTCGTTGAATTCCTAATGTGTTTTATGGTGGTTTGGAGTGTGCTTTGGGATTAGGAGAACATCTGGTAGGTTTAGGGTGTCTTTGGGGTGGATCTATGGTATTTGGGGTTTTCTTCTATTTTTTGGCGTGGTCCTGTTCTTTTTTGGGGTGTATTTGAATTGTTTTGGGGTCTCCGTTGGGTTTTGTTTGGTTCTCGTTGGTCATCATGGTGGAAAAGGGTAAATTGTGGGTTTTGGAGAACATCAGGTAGGTTTAGGGTGGTTTTGGGGTGGATCTATGTTTTTGGGGGATTTTCTTCCAGTTTTGGGGGTGATGCCGATATTTTTTGGGGTGTTTTTTACGTGTTTTGGGGTCTCCATTAAGTTTTGTTGGGTTCTTGTTTGTCATTATGTTAAATAGGAGTGGATTGTGGGTTTTGGAGAACATCAGGTAGTTTTAGGGTGGTTTTGGGGTGGATCTATGGTTTTGGGGGATTTTCTTCCAGTTTTGGTGGTGATGCCGTTCTTGTTTGGGGTGTTTTTGACGTTTTTTGGGGTCTCTGTTGGGTTCTGTTGGGTTCTCGTTGGTCATCGTGTTGGAAAAGGGTAAATTGTGGTTTTTGGAGAAGATCAGGTAGGTTTAGGGTTGTTTTGGGGTGGATCTATGGTTTTGGCGTATTTTCTTCCAGTTTTGGGGGTGACGCCGTTCTTGTTTGGGGTGTTTTTGACGTTTTTGGGGTCTCCGTTGGGTTTTGTTGGGTTCTCGTTGGTTATCATGGTGGAAAAGGGTAAATTTAGGTTTTGGAGAACATCAGGTAGGTTTAGGGTGGTTTTGGGGTGGATCTATGGTTTTGGCGTATTTTCTTCCAGTTTTGGGGGTGATGCCGATATTTTTTGGGGTGTTTTTTACGTGTTTTGGGGTCTCCATTAGGTTTTGTTGGGTTCTTGTTTGTCATTATGTTAAATAGGTGTGGATTGTGGGTTTTGGAGAAGATCAGGTAGGTTTAGGGTGGTTTTGGGGTGGATCTATGGTTTTGGGGGATTTTCTTCCAGTTTTGGGGGTGATGCCGTTCTTGTTTGGGGTGTTTTTTACGTGTTTTGGTGTCTCCATTAGGTTTTGTTGGGTTCTTGTTTGTCATTATGTTAAATAGGTGTGGATTGTGGGTTTTGGAGAAGATCAGGTAGGTTTAGGGTGGTTTTGGGGTGGATCTATGGTTTTGGGGGATTTTCTTCCAGTTTTGGGGGTGATGCCGTTCTTGTTTGGGGTGTTTTTGACGTTTTTTGGGGTCTCTGTTGGGTTCTGTTGGGTTCTCGTTGGTCATCGTGTTGGAAAAGGGTAAATTGTGGTTTTTGGAGAAGATCAGGTAGGTTTAGGGTGGTTTTGGGGTGGATCTATGGTTTTGGGGGATTTTCTTCCAGTTTTGGGGGTGATGCCGATATTTTTTGGGGTGTTTTTTACGTGTTTTGGGGTCTCCATTAAGTTTTGTTGTGTTCTTGTTTGTCATTATGTTAAATAGGAGTGGATTGTTGGTTTTGGAGAATATCAGGTAGTTTAAGGGTGGTTTTGGGGTGGATCTATGGTTTTGGGGGATTTTCTTCCAGTTTTGGGGGTGATGCCGTTCTTGTTTGGGGTGTTTTTGACGTTTTTTGGGGTCTCCGTTGGGTTTTGTTGGGTTCTCGTTGGTTATCATTGTGGAAAAGGGTAAATTTAGGTTTTGGAGAACATCAGGTAGGTTTAGGGTGGTTTTGGGGTGGATCTATGGTTTTGGCGTATTTTCTTCCAGTTTTGGGGGTGATGCCGATATTTTTTGGGGTGTTTTTTACGTGTTTTGGGGTCTCCATTAGGTTTTGTTGGGTTCTTGTTTGTCATTATGTTAAATAGGAGTGGATTGTGGTTTTTGGAGAACATCAGGTAGGTTTAGGGTGTCTTTGGGGTGGATCTATGGTTTTGGGGGATTTTCTTCCAGTTTTGGGGGTGATGCCGTTCTTGTTTGGGGTGTTTTTGACGTTTTTTGGGGTCTCCGTTGGGTTTTGTTGGGTTCTCGTTGGTTATCATGGTGGAAAAGGGTAAATTGTGGTTTTTGGAGAAGATCAGGTAGGTTTAGGGTGGTTTTGGGGTGGATCTATGGTTTTGGGGGATTTTCTTCCAGTTTTGGGGCTGAGGCCGATATTTTTTGGGGTGTTTTTTACGTGTTTTGGTGTCTCCATTAGGTTTTGTTGTGTTCTTGTTTGTCATTATGTTAAATAGGAGTGGATTGTGGGTTTTGGAGAAGATCAGGTAGGTTTAGGGTGGTTTTGGGGTGGATCTATGGTTTTGGTGTATTTTCTTCCTGTTTTGGTGGTGATCCTTTTCTTGTTTGGGGTGTTTTTGACGTGTTTTGGTGTCTCCATTAGGTTTTGTTGGGTTCTTGTTTGTCATTATGTTAAATAGGTGTGGATTGTGGGTTTTGGAGAAGATCAGGTAGGTTTAGGGTGGTTTTGGGGTGGATCTATGGTTTTGTGGGATTTTCTTCCAGTTTTGGGGGTGATGCCGTTCTTGTTTGGGGTGTTTTTGACGTTTTTTGGGGTCTCTGTTGGGTTCTGTTGGGTTCTCGTTGGTCATCGTGTTGTAAAAGTGTAAATTGTGGGTTTTGGAGAACATCAGGTAGGTTTAGGGTGTCTTTGGGGTGGATCTATGGTTTTGGGGGATTTTCTTCCAGTTTTGGGGGTGATGCCGTTCTTGTTTGGGGTGTTTTTGACGTTTTTTGGGGTCTCCGTTGGGTTTTGTTGGGTTCTCGTTGGTTATCATGGTGGAAAAGGGTAAATTGTGGGTTTTGGAGAAGATCAGGTAGGTTTAGGGTGGTTTTGGGGTGGATCTATGGTTTTGGGGGATTTTCTTCCAGTTTTGGGGGTGATGCCGATATTTTTTGGGGTGTTTTTTACGTGTTTTGGGGTCTCCATTAGGTTTTGTTGGGTTCTTGTTTGTCATTATGTTAAATAGGAGTGGATTGTGGGTTTTGGAGAACATCAGGTAGGTTTAGGGTGTCTTTGGGGTGGATCTATGGTTTTGGGGGATTTTCTTCCAGTTTTGGGGGTGATGCCGTTCTTGTTTGGGGTGTTTTTGACGTTTTTTGGGGTCTCCGTTGGGTTTTGTTGGGTTCTCGTTGGTTATCATTGTGGAAAAGGGTAAATTGTGGTTTTTGGAGAAGATCAGGTAGGTTTAGGGTGGTTTTGGGGTGGATCTATGGTTTTGGGGGATTTTCTTCCAGTTTTGGGGGTGATGCCGTTCTTGTTTGGGGTGTTTTTTACGTGTTTTGGGGTGTCCATTAGGTTTTGTTGTGTTCTTGTTTGTCATTATTTTAAATAGGAGTGGATTGTGGGTTTTGGAGAACATCAGGTAGGTTTAGGGTGGTTTTGGGGTGGATCTATGGTTTTGGGGGTTTTCTTCCAGTTTTGGTGGTGATGCCATTCTTGTTTGGGGTATTTTTTCAGGTTTTTGTGGTCTCTGTTTGGTTTTGTTGGGTTCTCGTTGGTCATCGTGTTGTAAAAGTGTAAATTGTGGGTTTTGGAGAACTTCAGGTAGGTTTAGGGGGAGTTTTCGCGTGGATTCATGGTATTTGGGGTTTTCTTCTTTTTGGGGGAGTGATCCTCTCCTTTCTTCGGGTGATTTTGAAGTGTTTTGGGGTTTCCGTTGCGTTTCGTTGAATTCCTAATGTGTTTTATGGTGGTTTGGAGTGTGCTTTGGGATTAGGAGAACATCTGGTAGGTTTAGGGTGTCTTTGGGGTGGATCTATGGTATTTGGGGTTTTCTTCTATTTTTTGGCGTGGTCCTGTTCTTTTTTGGGGTGTATTTGAATTGTTTTGGGGTCTCCGTTGGGTTTTGTTTGGTTCTCGTTGGTCATCATGGTGGAAAAGGGTAAATTGTGGGTTTTGGAGAACATCAGGTAGGTTTAGGGTGGTTTTGGGGTGGATCTATGGTTTTGGCGTATTTTCTTCCAGTTTTGGGGGTGATGCCGATATTTTTTGTGGTGTTTTTTACGTGTTTTGGGGTCTCCATTAAGTTTTGTTGGGTTCTTGTTTGTCATTATGTTAAATAGGAGTGGATTGTGGGTTTTGGAGAACATCAGGTAGTTTTAGGGTGGTTTTGGGGTGGATCTATGGTTTTGGGGGATTTTCTTCCAGTTTTGGGGGTGATGCCGTTCTTGTTTGGGGTGTTTTTGACGTTTTTTGGGTCTCTGTTGGGTTCTGTTGGGTTCTCGTTGGTCATCGTGTTGGAAAAGGGTAAATTGTGGTTTTTGGAGAAGATCAGGTAGGTTTAGGGTGGTTTTGGGGTGGATCTATGGTTTTGGCGTATTTTCTTCCAGTTTTGGTTGTGATGCCGTTCTTGTTTGGGGTGTTTTTGACGTTTTTTGGGGTCTCCGTTGGGTTTTGTTGGGTTCTCGTTGGTTATTATGGTGGAAAAGGGTAAATTGTGGGTTTTGGAGAACATCAGGTAGGTTTAGGGTGGTTTCGGGGTGGATCTATGGTTTTGGGGGATTTTCTTCCGGTTTTGGGGGTGATCCTTTTCTTGTTTGGGGTGTTTTTGACGTGTTTTGGTGTCTCCATTAGGTTTTGTTGGGTTCTTGTTTGTCATTATGTTAAATAGGTGTGGATTGTGGGTTTTGGAGAAGATCAGGTAGTTTTAGGGTGGTTTTGGGGTGGATCTATGGTTTTGGGGGATTTTCTTCCAGTTTTGGTGGTGATGCCGTTCTTGTTTGGGGTGTTTTTGACGTTTTTTGGGGTCTCTGTTGGGTTCTGTTGGGTTCTCGTTGGTCATCGTGTTGGAAAAGGGTAAATTGTGGTTTTTGGAGAAGATCAGGTAGGTTTAGGGTGGTTTTGGGGTGGATCTATGGTTTTGGGGGATTTTCTTCCAGTTTTGGTGGTGATGCCGTTCTTGTTTGGGGTGTTTTTGACGTTTTTTGGGGTCTCCGTTGGGTTTTGTTGGGTTCTCGTTGGTTATTATGGTGGAAAAGGGTAAATTGTGGGTTTTGGAGAACATCAGGTAGGTTTAGGGTGGTTTCGGGGTGGATCTATGGTTTTGGGGGATTTTCTTCCGGTTTTGGGGGTGATGCCGATATTTTTTGGGGTGTTTTTTACGTGTTTTGGGGTCTCCATTAGGTTTTGTTGTGTTCTTGTTTGTCATTATGTTAAATAGGAGTGGATTGTGGGTTTTGGAGAACATCAGGTAGTTTTAGGGTGGTTTGGGGTGGATCTATGGATTTGGGGGATTTTCTTCCAGTTTTGGTGGTGATCCTTTTCTTGTTTGGGGTGTTTTTGACGTGTTTTGGTGTCTCCATTAGGTTTTTGTTGGGTTCTTGTTTGTCATTATGTTAAAAGGTGTGGATTGTGGGTTTTGGAGAAGATCAGGTAGTTTTAGGGTGGTTTTGGGGTGGATCTATGGTTTTGGGGGATTTTCTTCCAGTTTTGGTGGTGATGCCGTTCTTGTTTGGGGTGTTTTTGACGTTTTTTGGGGTCTCCGTTGGGTTTTGTTGGATTCTCGTTGGTTATCATGGTGGAAAAGGGTAAATTGTGGTTTTTGGAGAAGATCAGGTAGGTTTAGGGTGGTTTTGGGGTGGATCTATGGTTTTGGCGTATTTTCTTCCAGTTTTGGGGGTGATGCCGATATTTTTTGGGGTGTTTTTTACGTGTTTTGGGGTCTCCATTAGGTTTTGTTGGGTTCTTGTTTGTCATTATGTTAAATAGGAGTGGATTGTGGGTTTTGGAGAACATCAGGTAGGTTTAGGGT
Source organism: Aythya ferina (assembly GCF_964211825.1). Classification (NCBI taxonomy): domain Eukaryota; kingdom Metazoa; phylum Chordata; class Aves; order Anseriformes; family Anatidae; genus Aythya; species Aythya ferina. The sequence continues at coordinate 19,946 of NW_028181117.1, forward strand.
GGTTTTGGGGTGGATCTATGGTTTTGGGGGATTTTCTTCCAGTTTTGGTGGTGATCCTTTTCTTGTTTGGGGTGTTTTTGACGTGTTTTGGTGTCTCCATTAGGTTTTGTTGGGTTCTTGTTTGTCATTATGTTAAATAGGTGTGGATTGTGGGTTTTTGGAGAAGATCAGGTAGTTTTAGGGTGGTTTTGGGGTGGATCTATGGTTTTGGGGGATTTTCTTCCAGTTTTGGTGGTGATGCCGTTCTTGTTTGGGGTGTTTTTGACGTTTTTTGGGGTCTCTGTGGGGTTCTGTTGGGTTCTCGTTGGTCATCGTGTTGGAAAAGGGTAAATTGTGGTTTTTGGGAGAACATCAGGTAGGTTTAGGGTGTCTTTGGGGTGGATCTATGGTTTTGGGGTTTTCTTCCAGTTTTGGGGGTGATGCCGATATTTTTTGGGGTGTTTTTTACGTGTTTTGGGGTCTCCATTAGGTTTTGTTGGGTTCTTGTTTGTCATTATGTTAAATAGGAGTGGATTGTGGGTTTTGGAGAAGATCAGGTAGTTTTAGGGTGTTTTTGGGGTGGATCTATGGTTTTGGGGGATTTTCTTCCAGTTTTGGTGGTGATGCCGTTCTTGTTTGGGGTGTTTTTGACGTTTTTTGGGGTCTCTGTTGGGTTCTGTTGGGTTCTCGTTGGTCATCGTGTTGTAAAAGTGTAAATTGTGGGTTTTGGAGAACTTCAGGTAGGTTTAGGGGGAGTTTTCGCGTGGATTCATGGTATTTGGGGTTTCCTCCTTTTTGGGGGAGTGATCCTCTCCTTTCTTCGGGTGATTTTGAAGTGTTTTGGGGTTTCCGTTGCGTTTCGTTGAATTCCTAATGTGTTTTATGGTGGTTTGGAGTGTGCTTTGGGATTAGGAGAACATCTGGTAGGTTTAGGGTGTCTTTGGGGTGGATCTATGGTATTTGGGGTTTTCTTCTATTTTTTGGCGTGGTCCTGTTCTTTTTTGGGGTGTATTTGAATTGTTTTGGGGTCTCCGTTGGGTTTTGTTTGGTTCTCGTTGGTCATCATGGTGGAAAAGGGTAAATTGTGGGTTTTGGAGAAGATCAGGTAGGTTTAGGGTGGTTTTGGGTGGATCTATGTTTTTGGGGGATTTTCTTCCAGTTTTGGGGGTGATGCCGATATTTTTTGTGGTGTTTTTTACGTGTTTTGGGGTCTCCATTAAGTTTTGTTGGGTTCTTGTTTGTCATTATGTTAAATAGGAGTGGATTGTGGGTTTTGGAGAACATCAGGTAGTTTTAGGGTGGTTTTGGGGTGGATCTATGGTTTTGGGGGATTTTCTTCCAGTTTTGGTGGTGATGCCGTTCTTGTTTGGGGTGTTTTTGACGTTTTTTGGGGTCTCTGTTGGGTTCTGTTGGGTTCTCGTTGGTCATCGTGTTGGAAAAGGGTAAATTGTGGTTTTTTGGAGAAGATCAGGTAGGTTTAGGGGTTGTTTTGGGGTGGATCTATGGTTTTGGCGTATTTTCTTCCAGTTTTGGGGGTGACGCCGTTCTTGTTTGGGGTGTTTTTGACGTTTTTTGGGGTCTCCGTTGGGTTTTGTTGGGTTCTCGTTGGTTATCATGGTGGAAAAGGGTAAATTGTGGGTTTTGGAGAACATCAGGTAGGTTTAGGGTGGTTTTGGGGTGGATCTATGGTTTTGGCGTATTTTCTTCCAGTTTTGGGGGTGATGCCGATATTTTTTGTGGTGTTTTTTACGTATTTTGGGGTCTCCATTAGGTTTTGTTGGGTTCTTGTTTGTCATTATGTTAAATAGGAGTGGATTGTGGGTTTTGGAGAACATCAGGTAGGTTTAGGGTGTCTTTGGGGTGGATCTATGGTTTTGGGGGATTTTCTTCCAGTTTTGGTGGTGATGCCGTTCTTGTTTGGGGTGTTTTTGGCGTTTTTTGGGGTCTCCGTTGGGTTTTGTTGGGTTCTCGTTGGTTATCATGGTGGAAAAGGGTAAATTGTGGGTTTTGGAGAAGATCAGGTAGGTTTAGGGTGGTTTTGGGGTGGATCTATGGTTTTGGGGGATTTTCTTCCAGTTTTGGGGGTGATGCCGATATTTTTTGGGGTGTTTTTTACGTGTTTTGGGGTCTCCATTAGGTTTTGTTGGGTTCTTGTTTGTCATTATGTTAAATAGGAGTGGATTGTGGGTTTTGGAGAACATCAGGTAGTTTTAGGGTGGTTTTGGGGTGGATCTATGGTTTTGGGGGATTTTCTTCCAGTTTTGGTGGTGATGCCGTTCTTGTTTGGGGTGTTTTTGACGTTTTTTGGGGTCTCTGTTGGGTTCTGTTGGGTTCTCGTTGGTCATCGTGTTGGAAAAGGGTAAATTGTGGTTTTTGGAGAAGATCAGGTAGGTTTAGTGTGGTTTTGGGGTGGATCTATGGTTTTGGGGGTTTTCTTCCAGTTTTGGGGGTGATGCCATTCTTGTTTGGGGTATTTTTTCAGGTTTTTGTGGTCTCTGTTTGGTTTTGTTGGGTTCTCGTTGGTCATCGTGTTGTAAAAGTGTAAATTGTGGGTTTTGGAGAACTTCAGGTAGGTTTAGGGGGAGTTTTCGCGTGGATTCATGGTATTTGGGGTTTTCTTCTTTTTGGGGGAGTGATCCTCTCCTTTCTTCGGGTGATTTTGAAGTGTTCTGGGGTTTCCGTTGCGTTTCGTTGAATTCCTAATGTGTTTTATGGTGGTTTGGAGTGTGCTTTGGGATTAGGAGAACATCAGGTAGGTTTAGGGTGTCTTTGGGGTGGATCTATGGTATTTGGGGTTTTCTTCTATTTTTTGGCGTGGTCCTGTTCTTTTTTGGGGTGTATTTGAATTGTTTTGGGGTCTCCGTTGGGTTTTGTTTGGTTCTCGTTGGTCATCATGGTGGAAAAGGGTATATTGTGGGTTTTGGAGAACATCAGGTAGGTTTAGGGTGGTTTTGGGGTGGATCTATGGTTTTGGCGTATTTTCTTCCAGTTTTGGGGGTGATGCCGATATTTTTTGTGGTGTTTTTTACGTGTTTTGGGGTCTCCATTAAGTTTTGTTGGGTTCTTGTTTGTCATTATGTTAAATAGGAGTGGATTGTGGGTTTTGGAGAAGATCAGGTAGTTTTAGGGTGGTTTAGGGGTGGATGTATGGTTTTGGGGGATTTTCTTCCAGTTTTGGTGGTGATGCCCTTCTTGTTTGGGGTGTTTTTGACGTTTCTTGGGGTCTCTGTTGGGTTCTGTTGGGTTCTCGTTGGTCATCGTGTTGGAAAAGGGTAAATTGTGGTTTTTGGAGAAGATCAGGTAGGTTTAGGGTGGTTTTGGGGTGGATCTATGGTTTTGGGGGATTTTCTTCCAGTTTTGGTGGTGATGCCGTTCTTGTTTGGGGTGTTTTTGACGTTTTTTGGGGTCTCCGTTGGGTTTTGTTGGGTTCTCGTTGGTTATCATGGTGGAAAAGGGTAAATTGTGGGTTTTGGAGAAGATCAGGTAGGTTTAGGGTGGTTTCGGGGTGAATCTATGGTTTTGGGGGATTTTCTTCCAGTTTTGGGGGTGATGCCGATATTTTTTGGGGTGTTTTTTACGTGTTTTGGGGTCTCCATTAGGTTTTGTTGGGTTCTTGTTTGTCATTATGTTAAATAGGAGTGGATTGTGGGTTTTGGAGAACATCAGGTAGTTTTAGGGTGGTTTTGGGGTGGATCTATGGTTTTGGTGTATTTTCTTCCAGTTTTGGGGGTGATCCTTTTCTTGTTTGGGGTGTTTTTGACGTGTTTTGGTGTCTCCATTAGGTTTTGTTGGGTTCTTGTTTGTCATTATGTTAAATAGGTGTGGATTGTGGGTTTTGGAGAAGATCAGGTAGTTTTAGGGTGGTTTTGGGGTGGATCTATGGTTTTGGGGGATTTTCTTCCAGTTTTGGGGGTGATGCCGTTCTTGTTTGGGGTGTTTTTGACGTTTTTTGGGGTCTCTGTTGGGTTCTGTTGGGTTCTCGTTTGTCATTATGTTAAATAGGTGTGGATTGTGGGTTTTGGAGAAGATCAGGTAGGTTTAGGGTGGTTTTGGGGTTGATCCATGGTTTTGGGGGATTTTCTTCCAGTTTTGGGGTGATGCCGTTCTTGTTTGGGGTGTTTTTGACGTTTTTTGGGGTCTCCGTTGGGTTTTGTTGGGTTCTCGTTGGTTATCATGGTGGAAAAGGGTAAATTGTGGTTTTTGGAGAAGATCAGGTAGGTTTAGGGTGGTTTTGGGGTGGATCTATGGTTTTGGGGGATTTTCTTCCAGTTTTGGGGGTGATGCCGATATTTTTTGGGGTGTTTTTTACGTGTTTTGGGGTCTCCATTAAGTTTTTGTTGGGTTCTTGTTTGTCATTATGTTAAATAGGAGTGGATTGTTGGTTTTGGAGAATATCAGGTAGTTTAAGGGTGGTTTTGGGGTGGATCTATGGTTTTGGGGATTTTCTTCCAGTTTTGGGGGTGATGCCGTTCTTGTTTGGGGTGTTTTTGACGTTTTTTGGGGTCTCCGTTGGGTTTTGTTGGGTTCTCGTTGGTTATCATTGTGGAAAAGGGTAAATTTAGGTTTTGGAGAACATCAGGTAGGTTTAGGGTGGTTTTGGGGTGGATCTATGGTTTTGGCGTATTTTCTTCCAGTTTTGGGGGTGATGCCGATATTTTTTGGGGTGTTTTTTACGTGTTTTGGGGTCTCCATTAGGTTTTGTTGGGTTCTTGTTTGTCATTATGTTAAATAGGAGTGGATTGTGGTTTTTGGAGAACATCAGGTAGGTTTAGGGTGTCTTTGGGGTGGATCTATGGTTTTGGGGGATTTTCTTCCAGTTTTGGGGGTGATGCCGTTCTTGTTTGGGGTGTTTTTGACGTTTTTTGGGGTCTCCGTTGGGTTTTGTTGGGTTCTCGTTGGTTATCATGGTGGAAAAGGGTAAATTGTGGTTTTTGGAGAAGATCAGGTAGGTTTAGGGTGGTTTTGGGGTGGATCTATGGTTTTGGGGGATTTTCTTCCAGTTTTGGGGCTGAGGCCGATATTTTTTGGGGTGTTTTTTACGTGTTTTGGTGTCTCCATTAGGTTTTGTTGTGTTCTTGTTTGTCATTATGTTAAATAGGAGTGGATTGTGGGTTTTGGAGAAGATCAGGTAGGTTTAGGGTGGTTTTGGGGTGGATCTATGGTTTTGGTGTATTTTCTTCCTGTTTTGGTGGTGATCCTTTTCTTGTTTGGGGTGTTTTTGACGTGTTTTGGTGTCTCCATTAGGTTTTGTTGGGTTCTTGTTTGTCATTATGTTAAATAGGTGTGGATTGTGGGTTTTGGAGAAGATCAGGTAGGTTTAGGGTGGTTTTGGGGTGGATCTATGGTTTTGTGGGATTTTCTTCCAGTTTTGGGGGTGATGCCGTTCTTGTTTGGGGTGTTTTTGACGTTTTTTGGGGTCTCTGTTGGGTTCTGTTGGGTTCTCGTTGGTCATCGTGTTGGAAAAGGGTAAATTGTGGGTTTTGGAGAACATCAGGTAGGTTTAGGGTGTCTTTGGGGTGGATCTATGGTTTTGGGGGATTTTCTTCCAGTTTTGGGGGTGATGCCGTTCTTGTTTGGGGTGTTTTTGACGTTTTTTGGGGTCTCCGTTGGGTTTTTGTTGGGTTCTCGTTGGTTATCATGGTGGAAAAGGGTAAATTGTGGGTTTTGGAGAAGATCAGGTAGGTTTAGGGTGGTTTTGGGGTGGATCTATGGTTTTGGGGGATTTTCTTCCAGTTTTGGGGGTGATGCCGATATTTTTTGGGGTGTTTTTTACGTGTTTTGGGGTCTCCATTAGGTTTTGTTGGGTTCTTGTTTGTCATTATGTTAAATAGGAGTGGATTGTGGGTTTTGGAGAACATCAGGTAGGTTTAGGGTGTCTTTGGGGTGGATCTATGGTTTTGGGGGATTTTCTTCCAGTTTTGGGGGTGATGCCGTTCTTGTTTGGGGTGTTTTTGACGTTTTTGGGGTCTCCGTTGGGTTTTGTTGGGTTCTCGTTGGTTATCATTGTGGAAAAGGGTAAATTGTGGTTTTTGGAGAAGATCAGGTAGGTTTAGGGTGGTTTTGGGGTGGATCTATGGTTTTGGGGGATTTTCTTCCAGTTTTGGGGGTGATGCCGTTCTTGTTTGGGGTGTTTTTTACGTGTTTTGGGGTGTCCATTAGGTTTTGTTGTGTTCTTGTTTGTCATTATTTTAAATAGGAGTGGATTGTGGGTTTTGGAGAACATCAGGTAGGTTTAGGGTGGTTTTGGGGTGGATCTATGGTTTTGGGGGTTTTCTTCCAGTTTTGGTGGTGATGCCATTCTTGTTTGGGGTATTTTTTCAGGTTTTTGTGGTCTCTGTTTGGTTTTGTTGGGTTCTCGTTGGTCATCGTGTTGTAAAAGTGTAAATTGTGGGTTTTGGAGAACTTCAGGTAGGTTTAGGGGGAGTTTTCGCGTGGATTCATGGTATTTGGGGTTTTCTTCTTTTTGGGGGAGTGATCCTCTCCTTTCTTCGGGTGATTTTGAAGTGTTTTGGGGTTTCCGTTGCGTTTCGTTGAATTCCTAATGTGTTTTATGGTGGTTTGGAGTGTGCTTTGGGATTAGGAGAACATCTGGTAGGTTTAGGGTGTCTTTGGGGTGGATCTATGGTATTTGGGGTTTTCTTCTATTTTTTGGCGTGGTCCTGTTCTTTTTTGGGGTGTATTTGAATTGTTTTGGGGTCTCCGTTGGGTTTTGTTTGGTTCTCGTTGGTCATCATGGTGGAAAAGGGTAAATTGTGGGTTTTGGAGAACATCAGGTAGGTTTAGGGTGGTTTTGGGGTGGATCTATGGTTTTGGCGTATTTTCTTCCAGTTTTGGGGGTGATGCCGATATTTTTTGTGGTGTTTTTTACGTGTTTTGGGGTCTCCATTAAGTTTTGTTGGGTTCTTGTTTGTCATTATGTTAAATAGGAGTGGATTGTGGGTTTTGGAGAACATCAGGTAGTTTTAGGGTGGTTTTGGGGTGGATCTATGGTTTTGGGGGATTTTCTTCCAGTTTTGGGGGTGATGCCGTTCTTGTTTGGGGTGTTTTTGACGTTTTTTGGGGTCTCTGTTGGGTTCTGTTGGGTTCTCGTTGGTCATCGTGTTGGAAAAGGGTAAATTGTGGTTTTTGGAGAAGATCAGGTAGGTTTAGGGTGGTTTTGGGGTGGATCTATGGTTTTGGCGTATTTTCTTCCAGTTTTGGTTGTGATGCCGTTCTTGTTTGGGGTGTTTTTGACGTTTTTTGGGGTCTCCGTTGGGTTTTGTTGGGTTCTCGTTGGTTATTATGGTGGAAAAGGGTAAATTGTGGGTTTTGGAGAACATCAGGTAGGTTTAGGGTGGTTTCGGGGTGGATCTATGGTTTTGGGGGATTTTCTTCCGGTTTTGGGGGTGATCCTTTTCTTGTTTGGGGTGTTTTTGACGTGTTTTGGTGTCTCCATTAGGTTTTGTTGGGTTCTTGTTTGTCATTATGTTAAATAGGTGTGGATTGTGGGTTTTGGAGAAGATCAGGTAGTTTTAGGGTGGTTTTGGGGTGGATCTATGGTTTTGGGGGATTTTCTTCCAGTTTTGGTGGTGATGCCGTTCTTGTTTGGGGTGTTTTTGACGTTTTTTGGGGTCTCTGTTGGGTTCTGTTGGGTTCTCGTTGGTCATCGTGTTGGAAAAGGGTAAATTGTGGTTTTTGGAGAAGATCAGGTAGGTTTAGGGTGGTTTTGGGGTGGATCTATGGTTTTGGGGGATTTTCTTCCAGTTTTGGTGGTGATGCCGTTCTTGTTTGGGGTGTTTTTGACGTTTTTTGGGGTCTCCGTTGGGTTTTGTTGGGTTCTCGTTGGTTATTATGGTGGAAAAGGGTAAATTGTGGGTTTTGGAGAACATCAGGTAGGTTTAGGGTGGTTTCGGGGTGGATCTATGGTTTTGGGGGATTTTCTTCCGGTTTTGGGGGTGATGCCGATATTTTTTGGGGTGTTTTTTACGTGTTTTGGGGTCTCCATTAGGTTTTGTTGGGTTCTTGTTTGTCATTATGTTAAATAGGAGTGGATTGTGGGTTTTGGAGAACATCAGGTAGTTTTAGGGTGGTTTTGGGGTGGATCTATGGATTTGGGGGATTTTCTTCCAGTTTTGGGGGTGATCCTTTTCTTGTTTGGGGTGTTTTTGACGTGTTTTGGTGTCTCCATTAGGTTTTGTTGGGTTCTTGTTTGTCATTATGTTAAATAGGTGTGGATTGTGGGTTTTGGAGAAGATCAGGTAGTTTTAGGGTGGTTTTGGGGTGGATCTATGGTTTTGGGGGATTTTCTTCCAGTTTTGGTGGTGATGCCGTTCTTGTTTGGGGTGTTTTTGACGTTTTTTGGGGTCTCCGTTGGGTTTTGTTGGATTCTCGTTGGTTATCATGGTGGAAAAGGGTAAATTGTGGTTTTTGGAGAAGATCAGGTAGGTTTAGGGTGGTTTTGGGGTGGATCTATGGTTTTGGCGTATTTTCTTCCAGTTTTGGGGGTGATGCCGATATTTTTTGGGGTGTTTTTTACGTGTTTTGGGGTCTCCATTAGGTTTTGTTGGGTTCTTGTTTGTCATTATGTTAAATAGGAGTGGATTGTGGGTTTTGGAGAACATCAGGTAGGTTTAGGGTGGTTTTGGGGTGGATCTATGGTTTTGGGGGATTTTCTTCCAGTTTTGGTGGTGATCCTTTTCTTGTTTGGGGTGTTTTTGACGTGTTTTGGTGTCTCCATTAGGTTTTGTTGGGTTCTTGTTTGTCATTATGTTAAATAGGTGTGGATTGTGGGTTTTTGGAGAAGATCAGGTAGTTTTAGGGTGGTTTTGGGGTGGATCTATGGTTTTGGGGGATTTTCTTCCAGTTTTGGTGGTGATGCCGTTCTTGTTTGGGGTGTTTTTGACGTTTTTTGGGGTCTCTGTGGGGTTCTGTTGGGTTCTCGTTGGTCATCGTGTTGGAAAAGGGTAAATTGTGGTTTTTGGAGAACATCAGGTAGGTTTAGGGTGTCTTTGGGGTGGATCTATGGTTTTGGGGGTTTTCTTCCAGTTTTGGGGGTGATGCCGATATTTTTTGGGGTGTTTTTTACGTGTTTTGGGGTCTCCATTAGGTTTTGTTGGGTTCTTGTTTGTCATTATGTTAAATAGGAGTGGATTGTGGGTTTTGGAGAAGATCAGGTAGTTTTAGGGTGGTTTTGGGGTGGATCTATGGTTTTGGGGGATTTTCTTCCAGTTTTGGTGGTGATGCCGTTCTTGTTTGGGGTGTTTTTGACGTTTTTTGGGGTCTCTGTTGGGTTCTGTTGGGTTCTCGTTGGTCATCGTGTTGTAAAAGTGTAAATTGTGGGTTTTGGAGAACTTCAGGTAGGTTTAGGGGGAGTTTTCGCGTGGATTCATGGTATTTGGGGTTTTCTTCTTTTTGGGGGAGTGATCCTCTCCTTTCTTCGGGTGATTTTGAAGTGTTTTGGGGTTTCCGTTGCGTTTCGTTGAATTCCTAATGTGTTTTATGGTGGTTTGGAGTGTGCTTTGGGATTAGGAGAACATCTGGTAGGTTTAGGGTGTCTTTGGGGTGGATCTATGGTATTTGGGGTTTTCTTCTATTTTTTGGCGTGGTCCTGTTCTTTTTTGGGGTGTATTTGAATTGTTTTGGGGTCTCCGTTGGGTTTTGTTTGGTTCTCGTTGGTCATCATGGTGGAAAAGGGTAAATTGTGGGTTTTGGAGAAGATCAGGTAGGTTTAGGGTGGTTTTGGGGTGGATCTATGTTTTTGGGGGATTTTCTTCCAGTTTTGGGGGTGATGCCGATATTTTTTGTGGTGTTTTTTACGTGTTTTGGGGTCTCCATTAAGTTTTGTTGGGTTCTTGTTTGTCATTATGTTAAATAGGAGTGGATTGTGGGTTTTGGAGAACATCAGGTAGTTTTAGGGTGGTTTTGGGGTGGATCTATGGTTTTGGGGGATTTTCTTCCAGTTTTGGTGGTGATGCCGTTCTTGTTTGGGGTGTTTTTGACGTTTTTTGGGGTCTCTGTTGGGTTCTGTTGGGTTCTCGTTGGTCATCGTGTTGGAAAAGGGTAAATTGTGGTTTTTGGAGAAGATCATGTAGGTTTAGGGTTGTTTTGGGGTGGATCTATGGTTTTGGCGTATTTTCTTCCAGTTTTGGGGGTGACGCCGTTCTTGTTTGGGGTGTTTTTGACGTTTTTTGGGGTCTCCGTTGGGTTTTGTTGGGTTCTCGTTGGTTATCATGGTGGAAAAGGGTAAATTGTGGGTTTTGGAGAACATCAGGTAGGTTTAGGGTGGTTTTGGGGTGGATCTATGGTTTTGGCGTATTTTCTTCCAGTTTTGGGGGTGATGCCGATATTTTTTGTGGTGTTTTTTACGTATTTTGGGGTGTCCATTAGGTTTTGTTGTGTTCTTGTTTGTCATTATGTTAAATAGGAGTGGATTGTGGGTTTTGGAGAACATCAGGTAGGTTTAGGGTGTCTTTGGGGTGGATCTATGGTTTTGGGGGATTTTCTTCCAGTTTTGGTGGTGATGCCGTTCTTGTTTGGGGTGTTTTTGGCGTTTTTTGGGGTCTCCGTTGGGTTTTGTTGGGTTCTCGTTGGTTATCATGGTGGAAAAGGGTAAATTGTGGGTTTTGGAGAACATCAGGTAGGTTTAGGGTGGTTTTGGGGTGGATCTATGGTTTTGGGGGATTTTCTTCCAGTTTTGGGGGTGATGCCGATATTTTTTGGGGTGTTTTTTACGTGTTTTGGGGTCTCCATTAGGTTTTGTTGGGTTCTTGTTTGTCATTATGTTAAATAGGAGTGGATTGTGGGTTTTGGAGAACATCAGGTAGTTTTAGGGTGGTTTTGGGGTGGATCTATGGTTTTGGGGGATTTTCTTCCAGTTTTGGTGGTGATGCCGTTCTTGTTTGGGGTGTTTTTGACGTTTTTTGGGGTCTCTGTTGGGTTCTGTTGGGTTCTCGTTGGTCATCGTGTTGGAAAAGGGTAAATTGTGGTTTTTGGAGAAGATCAGGTAGGTTTAGTGTGGTTTTGGGGTGGATCTATGGTTTTGGGGGTTTTCTTCCAGTTTTGGGGGTGATGCCATTCTTGTTTGGGGTATTTTTTCAGGTTTTTGTGGTCTCTGTTTGGTTTTGTTGGGTTCTCGTTGGTCATCGTGTTGTAAAAGTGTAAATTGTGGGTTTTGGAGAACTTCAGGTAGGTTTAGGGGGAGTTTTCGCGTGGATTCATGGTATTTGGGGTTTTCTTCTTTTTGGGGGAGTGATCCTCTCCTTTCTTCGGGTGATTTTGAAGTGTTCTGGGGTTTCCGTTGCGTTTCGTTGAATTCCTAATGTGTTTTATGGTGGTTTGGAGTGTGCTTTGGGATTAGGAGAACATCAGGTAGGTTTAGGGTGTCTTTGGGGTGGATCTATGGTATTTGGGGTTTTCTTCTATTTTTTGGCGTGGTCCTGTTCTTTTTTGGGGTGTATTTGAATTGTTTTGGGGTCTCTGTTGGGTTTTGTTTGGTTCTCGTTGGTCATCATGGTGGAAAAGGGTATATTGTGGGTTTTGGAGAACATCAGGTAGGTTTAGGGTGGTTTTGGGGTGGATCTATGGTTTTGGCGTATTTTCTTCCAGTTTTGGGGGTGATGCCGATATTTTTTGTGGTGTTTTTTACGTGTTTTGGGGTCTCCATTAAGTTTTGTTGGGTTCTTGTTTGTCATTATGTTAAATAGGAGTGGATTGTGGCTTTTGGAGAAGATCAGGTAGTTTTAGGGTGGTTTAGGGGTGGATGTATGGTTTTGGGGGATTTTCTTCCAGTTTTGGTGGTGATGCCCTTCTTGTTTGGGGTGTTTTTGACGTTTCTTGGGGTCTCTGTTGGGTTCTGTTGGGTTCTCGTTGGTCATCGTGTTGGAAAAGGGTAAATTGTGGTTTTTGGAGAAGATCAGGTAGGTTTAGGGTGGTTTTGGGGTGGATCTATGGTTTTGGGGGATTTTCTTCCAGTTTTGGTGGTGATGCCGTTCTTGTTTGGGGTGTTTTTGACGTTTTTTGGGGTCTCCGTTGGGTTTTGTTGGGTTCTCGTTGGTTATCATGGTGGAAAAGGGTAAATTGTGGGTTTTGGAGAAGATCAGGTAGGTTTAGGGTGGTTTCGGGGTGAATCTATGGTTTTGGGGGATTTTCTTCCAGTTTTGGGGGTGATGCCGATATTTTTTGGGGTGTTTTTTACGTGTTTTGGGGTCTCCATTAGGTTTTGTTGGGTTCTTGTTTGTCATTATGTTAAATAGGAGTGGATTGTGGGTTTTGGAGAACATCAGGTAGTTTTAGGGTGGTTTTGGGGTGGATCTATGGTTTTGGTGTATTTTCTTCCAGTTTTGCTGGTGATCCTTTTCTTGTTTGGGGTGTTTTTGACGTGTTTTGGTGTCTCCATTAGGTTTTGTTGGGTTCTTGTTTGTCATTATGTTAAATAGGTGTGGATTGTGGGTTTTGGAGAAGATCAGGTAGTTTTAGGGTGGTTTTGGGGTGGATCTATGGTTTTGGGGGATTTTCTTCCAGTTTTGGGGGTGATGCCGTTCTTGTTTGGGGTGTTTTTGACGTTTTTTGGGGTCTCTGTTGGGTTCTGTTGGGTTCTCGTTTGTCATTATGTTAAATAGGTGTGGATTGTGGGTTTTGGAGAAGATCAGGTAGGTTTAGGGTGGTTTTGGGGTTGATCCATGGTTTTGGGGGATTTTCTTCCAGTTTTGGGGGTGATGCCGTTCTTGTTTGGGGTGTTTTTGACGTTTTTTGGGGTCTCCGTTGGGTTTTGTTGGGTTCTCGTTGGTTATCATGGTGGAAAAGGGTAAATTGTGGGTTTTGGAGAACATCAGGTAGTTTTAGGGTGGTTTTGGGGTGGATCTATGGTTTTGGGGGATTTTCTTCCAGTTTTGGGGGTGATGCCGATATTTTTTGGGGTGTTTTTTACGTGTTTTGGGGTCTCCATTAGGTTTTGTTGTGTTCTTGTTTGTCATTATGTTAAATAGGAGTGGATTGTGGGTTTTGGAGAACATCAGGTAGTTTTAGGGTGGTTTTGGGGTGGATCTATGGTTTTGGGGGATTTTCTTCCAGTTTTGGTGGTGATGCCGTTCTTGTTTGGGGTGTTTTTGACGTTTTTTGGGGTCTCTGTTGGGTTCTGTTGGGTTCTCGTTGGTCATCGTGTTGGAAAAGGGTAAATTGTGGTTTTTGGAGAAGATAAGGTAGTTTTAGGGTGTCTTTGGGGTGGATCTATGGTTTTGGGGGTTTTCTTCCAGTTTTGGGGGTGATGCCATTCTTGTTTGGGGTATTTTTTAAGGTTTTTGTGGTCTCTGTTTGGTTTTGTTGGGTTCTCGTTGGTCATCGTGTTGTAAAAGTGTAAATTGTGGGTTTTGGAGAACTTCAGGTAGGTTTAGGGGGAGTTTTCGCGTGGATTCATGGTATTTGGGGTTTTCTTCTTTTTGGGGGAGTGATCCTCTCCTTTCTTCGGGTGATTTTGAAGTGTTTTGGGGTTTCCGTTGCGTTTCGTTGAATTCCTAATGTGTTTTATGGTGGTTTGGAGTGTGCTTTGGGATTAGGAGAACATCAGGTAGGTTTAGGGTGTCTTTGGGGTGGATCTATGGTATTTGGGGTTTTCTTCTATTTTTTGGCGTGGTCCTGTTCTTTTTTGGGGTGTATTTGAATTGTTTTGGGGTCTCCGTTGGGTTTTGTTTGGTTCTCGTTGGTCATCATGGTGGAAAAGTGTAAATTGTGGGTTTTGGAGAAGATCAGGTAGGTTTAGGGTGGTTTTGGGGTGGATCTATGTTTTTGGGGGATTTTCTTCCAGTTTTGGGGGTGATGCCGATATTTTTTGGGGTGTTTTTTACGTGTTTTGGGGTCTCCATTAAGTTTTGATGGGTTCTTGTTTGTCATTATGTTAAATAGGAGTGGATTGTGGGTTTTGGAGAACATCAGGTAGTTTTAGGGTGGTTTTGGGGTGGATCTATGGTTTTGGGGGATTTTCTTCCAGTTTTGGTGGTGATGCCGTTCTTGTTTGGGGTGTTTTTGACGTTTTTTAGGGTCTCAGTTGGGTTCTGTTGGGTTCTCGTTGGTCATCGTGTTGGAAAAGGGTAAATTGTGGTTTTTGGAGAAGATCAGGTAGGTTTAGGGTTGTTTTGGGGTGGATCTATGTTTTTGGGGGATTTTCTTCCAGTTTTGGGGGTTATGCCGATATTTTTTGTGGTGTTTTTTACGTGTTTTGGGGTCTCCATTAGGTTTTGTTGGGTTCTTGTTTGTCATTATGTTAAATAGGAGTGGATTGTGGGTTTTGGAGAACATCAGGTAGTTTTAGGGTGGTTTTGGGGTGGATCTATGGTTTTGGGGGATTTTCTTCCAGTTTTGGTGGTGATGCCGTTCTTGTTTGGGGTGTTTTTGACGTTTTTTGGGGTCTCTGTTGGGTTCTGTTGGGTTCTCGTTGGTCATCGTGTTGGAAAAGGGTAAATTGTGGTTTTTGGAGAAGATCAGGTAGTTTTAGGGTGTCTTTGGGGTGGATCTATGGTTTTGGGGGTTTTCTTCCAGTTTTGGTGGTGATGCCATTCTTGTTTGGGGTATTTTTTCAGGTTTTTGTGGTCTCTGTTTGGTTTTGTTGGGTTCTCGTTGGTCATCGTGTTGTAAAAGTGTAAATTGTGGGTTTTGGAGAACATCAGGTAGGTTTAGGGGGAGTTTTCGCGTGGATTCATGGTATTTGGGGTTTTCTTCTTTTTGGGGGAGTGATCCTCTCCTTTCTTCGGGTGATTTTGAAGTGTTTTGGGGTTTCCGTTGCGTTTCGTTGAATTCCTAATGTGTTTTATGGTGGTTTGGAGTGTGCTTTGGGATTAGGAGAACATCTGGTAGGTTTAGGGTGTCTTTGGGGTGGATCTATGGTATTTGGGGTTTTCTTCTATTTTTTGGCGTGATCCTGTTCTTTTTTGGGGTGTATTTGAAGTGTTTTGGGGTCTCTGTTGGGTTCTGTTGGGTTCTCGTTGGTCATCATGGTGGAAAAGGGTAAATTGTGGGTTTTGGAGAAGATCAGGTAGGTTTAGGGTGGTTTTGGGGTGGATCTATGGTTTTGGTGTATTTTCTTCCAGTTTTGGTGGTGATCCTTTTCTTGTTTGGGGTGTTTTTTACATGTTTTGGGGTCTCCATTAGGTTTTGTTGTGTTCTTGTTTGTCATTATGTTAAATAGGAGTGGATTGTGGGTTTTGGAGAACATCAGGTAGTTTTAGGGTGGTTTTGGGGTGGATCTATGGTTTTGGGGGATTTTCTTCCAGTTTTGGTGGTGATGCCGTTCTTGTTTGGGGTGTTTTTGACGTTTTTTGGGGTCTCTGTTGGGTTCTGTTGGGTTCTCGTTGGTCATCGTGTTGGAAAAGGGTAAATTGTGGTTTTTGGAGAAGATAAGGTAGTTTTAGGGTGTCTTTGGGGTGGATCTATGGTTTTGGGGGTTTTCTTCCAGTTTTGGGGGTGATGCCATTCTTGTTTGGTGTATTTTTTCAGGTTTTTGTTGTCTCTGTTTGGTTTTGTTGGGTTCTCGGTGGTCATCGTGTTGTAAAAGGGTAAATTGTGGGTTTTGGAGAACTTCAGGTAGGTTTAGGGGGAGTTTTCGCGTGGATTCATGGTATTTGGGGTTTTCTTCTTTTTGGGGGAGTGATCCTCTCCTTTCTTCGGGTGATTTTGAAGTGTTTTGGGGTTTCCGTTGCGTTTCGTTGAATTCCTAATGTGTTTTATGGTGGTTTGGAGTGTGCTTTGGGATTAGGAGAACATCAGGTAGGTTTAGGGTGTCTTTGGGGTGGATCTATGGTATTTGGGGTTTTCTTCTATTTTTTGGCGTGATCCTGTTCTTTTTTGGGGTGTATTTGAATTGTTTTGGGGTCTCCGTTGGGTTTTGTTTGGTTCTCGTTGGTCATCATGGTGGAAAAGGGTAAATTGTGGGTTTTGGAGAAGATCAGGTAGGTTTAGGGTGGTTTTGGGGTGGATCTATGGTTTTGGTGTATTTTCTTCCAGTTTTGGTGGTGATCCTTTTCTTGTTTGGGGTGTTTTTGACGTGTTTTGGTGTCTCCATTAGGTTTTGTTGGGTTCTTGTTTGTCATTATGTTAAATAGGTGTGGATTGTGGGTTTTGGAGAAGATCAGGTAGGTTTAGGGTGGTTTTGGGGTGGATCTATGGTTTTGGCGTATTTTCTTCCAGTTTTGGGGGTGATGCCGTTCTTGTTTGGGGTGTTTTTGACGTGTTTTGGTGTCTCCATTAGGTTTTGTTGGGTTCTTGTTTGTCATTATGTTAAATAGGTGTGGATTGTGGGTTTTGGAGAAGATCAGGTAGGTTTAGGGTGGTTTTGGGGTGGATCTATGGTTTTGGCGTATTTTCTTCCAGTTTTGGGGGTGATGCCGTTCTTGTTTGGGGTGTTTTAGACGTTTTTTGGGGTCTCTGTTGGGTTCTGTTGGGTTCTCGTTGGTCATCGTGTTGTAAAAGGGTAAATTGTGGTTTTTGGAGAAGATCAGGTAGGTTTAGGGTGGTTTTGGGGTGGATCTATGGTTTTGGCGGATTTTCTTCCAGTTTTGGGGGTGATGCCGTTCTTGTTTGGGGTGTTTTTGACGTTTTTTGGGGTCTCCGTTGGGTTTTGTTGGGTTCTCGTTGGTCATCATGGTGGAAAAGGGTAAATTGTGGGTTTTGGAGAACATCAGGTAGGTTTAGGGTGGTTTTGGGGTGGATCTATGGTTTTGGGGGATTTTCTTCCAGTTTTGGGGGTGATGCCGATATTTTTTGGGGTGTATTTTACGTGTTTTGGGGTCTCCATTAGGTTTTGTTGGGTTCTTGTTTGTCATTATGTTAAATAGGAGTGGATTGTGGGTTTTGGAGAAGATCAGGTAGTTTTAGGGTGGTTTTGGGGTGGATCTATGGTTTTGGGGGATTTTCTTCCAGTTTTGGTGGTGATGCCATTCTTGTTTGGGGTGTTTTTGACGTTTTTTGGGGTCTCTGTTGGGTTCTGTTGGGTTCTCGTTGGTCATCGTGTTGGAAAAGGGTAAATTGTGGTTTTTGGAGAACATCAGGTAGTTTTAGGGTGTCTTTGGGGTGGATCTATGGTTTTGGGGGTTTTCTTCCAGTTTTGGGGGTGATGCCATTCTTGTTTGGGGTATTTTTTCAGGTTTTTGTGGTCTCTGTTTGGTTTTGTTGGGTTCTCGTTGGTCATCGTGTTGTAAAAGTGTAAATTGTGGGTTTTGGAGAACTTCAGGTAGGTTTAGGGGGAGTTTTCGCGTGGATTCATGGTATTTGGGGTTTTCTTCTTTTTGGGGGAGTGATCCTCTCCTTTCTTCGGGTGATTTTGAAGTGTTTTGGGGTTTCCGTTGCGTTTCGTTGAATTCCTAATGTGTTTTATGGTGGTTTGGAGTGTGCTTTGGGATTAGGAGAACATCAAGTAGGTTTAGGGTGTCTTTGGGGTGGATCTATGGTATTAGGGATTTTCTTCTATTTTTTGGCGTGATCCTGTTCTTTTTTGGGGTGTATTTGAAGTGTTTTGGGGTCTCTGTTGGGTTCTGTTGGGTTCTCGTTGGTCATCATGGTGGAAAAGGGTAAATTGTGGGTTTTGGAGAAGATCAGGTAGGTTTAGGGTGGTTTTGGGGTGGATCTATGGTTTTGGTGTATTTTCTTCCAGTTTTGGTGGTGATCCTTTTCTTGTTTGGGGTGTTTTTTACATGTTTTGGGGTCTCCATTAGGTTTTGTTGTGTTCTTGTTTGTCATTATGTTAAATAGGAGTGGATTGTGGGTTTTGGAGAACATCAGGTAGTTTTAGGGTGGTTTTGGGGTGGATCTATGGTTTTGGGGGATTTTCTTCCAGTTTTGGTGGTGATGCCGTTCTTGTTTGGGGTGTTTTTGACGTTTTTTGGGGTCTCTGTTGGGTTCTGTTGGGTTCTCGTTGGTCATCGTGTTGGAAAAGGGTAAATTGTGGTTTTTGGAGAAGATAAGGTAGTTTTAGGGTGTCTTTGGGGTGGATCTATGGTTTTGGGGGTTTTCTTCCGGTTTTGGGGGTGATGCCATTCTTGTTTGGTGTATTTTTTAAGGTTTTTGTGGTCTCTGTTTGGTTTTGTTGGGTTCTCGGTGGTCATCGTGTTGTAAAAGGGTAAATTGTGGGTTTTGGAGAACTTCAGGTAGGTTTAGGGGGAGTTTTCGCGTGGATTCATGGTATTTGGGGTTTTCTTCTTTTTGGGGGAGTGATCCTCTCCTTTCTTCGGGTGATTTTGAAGTGTTTTGGGGTTTCCGTTGCGTTTCGTTGAATTCCTAATGTGTTTTATGGTGGTTTGGAGTGTGCTTTGGGATTAGGAGAACATCAGGTAGGTTTAGGGTGTCTTTGGGGTGGATCTATGGTATTTGGGGTTTTCTTCTATTTTTTGGCGTGATCCTGTTATTTTTGGGGTGTATTTGAATTGTTTTGGGGTCTCCGTTGGGTTTTGTTTGGTTCTCGTTGGTCATCATGGTGGAAAAGGGTAAATTGTGGGTTTTGGAGAAGATCAGGTAGGTTTAGGGTGGTTTTGGGGTGGATCTATGGTTTTGGTGTATTTTCTTCCAGTTTTGGTGATGATGCCGTTCTTGTTTGGGGTGTTTTTGACGTGTTTTGGTGTCTCCATTAGGTTTTGTTGGGTTCTTGTTTGTCATTATGTTAAATAGGTGTGGATTGTGGGTTTTGGAGAAGATCAGGTAGTTTTAGGGTGGTTTTGGGGTGGATCTATGGTTTTGGGGGATTTTCTTCCAGTTTTGGTGGTGATGCCGTTCTTGTTTGGGGTGTTTTTGACGTTTTTTGGGGTCTCAGTTGGGTTCTGTTGGGTTCTCGTTGGTCATCGTGTTGGAAAAGGGTAAATTGTGGTTTTTGGAGAAGATCAGGTAGGTTTAGGGTGGTTTTGGGGTGGATCTATGTTTTTGGGGGATTTTCTTCCAGTTTTGGGGGTGATGCCGTTCTTGTTTGGGGTGTTTTTGACGTTTTTTGGGGTCTCCGTTGGGTTTTGTTGGGTTCTCGTTGGTTATCATGGTGGAAAAGGGTAAATTGTGGGTTTTGGAGAACATCAGGTAGGTTTAGGGTGGTTTTGGGGTGGATCTATGGTTTTGGGGGATTTTCTTCCAGTTTTGGGGGTGATGCCGATATTTTTTGGGGTGTTTTTTACGTGTTTTGGGGTCTCCATTAGGTTTTGTTGTGTTCTTGTTGGTCATTATGTTAAATAGGAGTGGATTGTGGGTTTTGGAGAACATCAGGTAGTTTTAGGGTGGTTTTGGGGTGGATCTATGGTTTTGGTGTATTTTCTTCCAGTTTTGGTGGTGATGCCGTTCTTGTTTGGGGTGTTTTTGACGTTTTTTGGGGTCTCAGTTGGGTTCTGTTGGGTTCTCGTTGGTCATCGTGTTGGAAAAGGGTAAATTGTGGGTTTTGGAGAAGATCAGGTAGGTTTAGGGTTGTTTTGGGGTGGGTCTATGTTTTTGGGGGATTTTCTTCCAGTTTTGGGGGTGATGCCGATATTTTTTGGGGTGTTTTTTACGTGTTTTGGGGTCTCCATTAGGTTTTGTTGTGTTCTCGTTTGTCATTATGTTAAATAGGAGTGGATTGTGGGTTTTGGAGAACATCAGGTAGTTTTAGGGTGGTTTTGGGGTGGATCTATGGTTTTGGGGGATTTTCTTCCAGTTTTGGTGGTGATGCCGTTCTTGTTTGGGGTGTTTTTGACGTTTTTTGGGGTCTCTGTGGGGTTCTGTTGGGTTCTCGTTGGTCATCGTGTTGGAAAAGGGTAAATTGTGGTTTTTGGAGAAGATCAGGTAGTTTTAGGGTGTCTTTGGGGTGGATCTATGGTTTTGGGGGTTTTCTTCCAGTTTTGGTGGTGATGCCATTCTTGTTTGGGGTATTTTTTCAGGTTTTTGTGGTCTCTGTTTGGTTTTGTTGGGTTCTCGGTGGTCATCGTGTTGTAAAAGGGTAAATTGTGGGTTTTGGAGAACTTCAGGTAGGTTTAGGGGGAGTTTTCGCGTGGATTCATGGTATTTGGGGTTTTCTTCTTTTTGGGGGAGTGATCCTCTCCTTTCTTCGGGTGATTTTGAAGTGTTTTGGGGTTTCCGTTGCGTTTCGTTGAATTCCTAATGTGTTTTATGGTGGTTTGGAGTGTGCTTTGGGATTAGGAGAACATCAGGTAGGTTTAGGGTGTCTTTGGGGTGGATCTATGGTATTTGGGGTTTTCTTCTATTTTTTGGCGTGATCCTGTTCTTTTTTGGGGTGTATTTGAAGTGTTTTGGGGTCTCCGTTGGGTTTTGTTTGGTTCTCGTTGGTCATCATGGTGGAAAAGTGTAAATTGTGGGTTTTGGAGAAGATCAGGTAGGTTTAGGGTGGTTTTGGGGTGGATCTATGGTTTTGGGGGATTTTCTTCCAGTTTTGGGGTGATGCCGTTCTTGTTTGGGGTGTTTTTTGACGTGTTTTGGTGTCTCCATTAGGTTTTGTTGGGTTCTTGTTTGTCATTATGTTAAATAGGTGTGGATTGTGGGTTTTGGAGAAGATCAGGTAGGTTTAGGGTGGTTTTGGGGTGGATCTATGGTTTTGGGGGATTTTCTTCCAGTTTTGGGGGTGATGCCGTTCTTGTTTGGGGTGTTTTTGACGTTTTTTGGGGTCTCTGTTGGGTTCTGTTGGGTTCTCGTTGGTCATCGTGTTGGAAAAGGGTAAATTGTGGTTTTTGGAGAAGATCAGGTAGTTTTAGGGTGTCTTTGGGGTGGATCTATGGTTTTGGGGGTTTTCTTCCAGTTTTGGTGGTGATGCCATTCTTGTTTGGGGTATTTTTTCAGGTTTTTGTGGTCTCTGTTTGGTTTTGTTGGGTTCTCGTTGGTCATCGTGTTGTAAAAGTGTAAATTGTGGGTTTTGGAGAACTTCAGGTAGGTTTAGGGGGAGTTTTCGCGTGGATTCATGGTATTTGGGGTTTTCTTCTTTTTGGGGGAGTGATCCTCTCCTTTCTTCGGGTGATTTTGAAGTGTTTTGGGGTTTCCGTTGCGTTTCGTTGAATTCCTAATGTGTTTTATGGTGGTTTGGAGTGTGCTTTGGGATTAGGAGAACATCAGGTAGGTTTAGGGTGTCTTTGGGGTGGATCTATGGTATTTGGGGTTTTCTTCTATTTTTTGGCGTGATCCTGTTCTTTTTTGGGGTGTATTTGAATTGTTTTGGGGTCTCCGTTGGGTTTTGTTTGGTTCTCGTTGGTCATCATGGTGGAAAAGGGTAAATTGTGGGTTTTGGAGAACATCAGGTAGGTTTAGGGTGGTTTTGGGGTGGATCTATGTTTTTGGGGGATTTTCTTCCAGTTTTGGGGGTGATGCCGATATTTTTTGGGGTGTTTTTTACGTGTTTTGGGGTCTCCATTAGGTTTTGTTGGGTTCTTGTTGGTCATTATGTTAAATAGGAGTGGATTGTGGTTTTTGGAGAACATCAGGTAGGTTTAGGGTGGTTTTGGGGTGGATCTATGGTTTTGGGGGATTTTCTTCCAGTTTTGGGGGTGATGCCGTTCTTGTTTGGGGTGTTTTTGACGTGTTTTGGTGTCTCCATTAGGTTTTGTTGGGTTCTTGTTGGTCATTATGTTAAATAGGAGTGGATTGTGGGTTTTGGAGAAGATCAGGTAGGTTTAGGGTGGTTTTGGGGTGGATCTATGGTTTTGGTGTATTTTCTTCCAGTTTTGGTGGTGATCCTTTTCTTGTTTGGGGTGTTTTTTACATGTTTTGGGGTCTCCATTAGGTTTTGTTGTGTTCTTGTTTGTCATTATGTTAAATAGGAGTGGATTGTGGGTTTTGGAGAACATCAGGTAGTTTTAGGGTGGTTTTGGGGTGGATCTATGGTTTTGGGGGATTTTCTTCCAGTTTTGGTGGTGATGCCGTTCTTGTTTGGGGTGTTTTTGACGTTTTTTGGGGTCTCTGTTGGGTTCTGTTGGGTTCTCGTTGGTCATCGTGTTTGAAAAGGGTAAATTGTGGTTTTTGGAGAAGATAAGGTAGTTTTAGGGTGTCTTTGGGGTGGATCTATGGTTTTGGGGGTTTTCTTCCGGTTTTGGGGGTGATGCCATTCTTGTTTGGTGTATTTTTTAAGGTTTTTGTGTTCTCTGTTTGGTTTTGTTGGGTTCTCGGTGGTCATCGTGTTGTAAAAGGGTAAATTGTGGGTTTTGGAGAACTTCAGGTAGGTTTAGGGGGAGTTTTCGCGTGGATTCATGGTATTTGGGGTTTTCTTCTTTTTGGGGGAGTGATCCTCTCCTTTCTTCGGGTGATTTTGAAGTGTTTTGGGGTTTCCGTTGCGTTTCGTTGAATTCCTAATGTGTTTTATGGTGGTTTGGAGTGTGCTTTGGGATTAGGAGAACATCAGGTAGGTTTAGGGTGTCTTTGGGGTGGATCTATGGTATTTGGGGTTTTCTTCTATTTTTTGGCGTGATCCTGTTCTTTTTTGGGGTGTATTTGAATTGTTTTGGGGTCTCCGTTGGGTTTTGTTTGGTTCTCGTTGGTCATCATGGTGGAAAAGGGTAAATTGTGGGTTTTGGAGAAGATCAGGTAGGTTTAGGGTGGTTTTGGGGTGGATCTATGGTTTTGGTGTATTTTCTTCCAGTTTTGGTGATGATGCCGTTCTTGTTTGGGGTGTTTTTGACGTGTTTTGGTGTCTCCATTAGGTTTTGTTGGGTTCTTGTTTGTCATTATGTTAAATAGGTGTGGATTGTGGGTTTTGGAGAAGATCAGGTAGTTTTAGGGTGGTTTTGGGGTGGATCTATGGTTTTGGGGGATTTTCTTCCAGTTTTGGTGGTGATGCCGTTCTTGTTTGGGGTGTTTTTGACGTTTTTTGGGGTCTCAGTTGGTTCTGTTGGGTTCTCCGTTGGTCATCGTGTTGGAAAAGGGTAAATTGTGGTTTTTGGAGAAGATCAGGTAGGTTTAGGGTGGTTTTTGGGGTGGATCTATGTTTTTTGGGGGATTTTCTTCCAGTTTTAGGGGTGATGCCGTTCTTGTTTGGGGTGTTTTTGACGTTTTTTGGGGTCTCCGTTGGGTTTTGTTGGGTTCTCGTTGGTTATCATGGTGGAAAAGGGTAAATTGTGGGTTTTGGAGAACATCAGGTAGGTTTAGGGTGGTTTTGGGGTGGATCTATGGTTTTGGGGGATTTTTTTCCAGTTTTGGGGGTGATGCCGATATTTTTTGGGGTGTTTTTTACGTGTTTTGGGGTCTCCATTAGGTTTTGTTGTGTTCTTGTTGGTCATTATGTTAAATAGGAGTGGATTGTGGGTTTTGGAGAACATCAGGTAGTTTTAGGGTGGTTTTGGGGTGGATCTATGGTTTTGGTGTATTTTCTTCCAGTTTTGGTGGTGATGCCGTTCTTGTTTGGGGTGTTTTTGACGTTTTTTGGGGTCTCAGTTGGGTTCTGTTGGGTTCTCGTTGGTCATCGTGTTGGAAAAGGGTAAATTGTGGTTTTGGAGAAGATCAGGTAGGTTAGGGTTGTTTTGGGGTGGGTCTATGTTTTTGGGGGATTTTCTTCAGTTTGGGGGTGATGCCGATATTTTTTGGGGTGTTTTTTACGTGTTTTGGGGTCTCCATTAGGTTTTGTTGTGTTCTCGTTTGTCATTATGTTAAATAGGAGTGGATTGTGGGTTTTGGAGAACATCAGGTAGTTTTAGGGTGGTTTTGGGGTGGATCTATGGTTTTGGGG
The DNA here is from genome assembly GCF_964211825.1 of Aythya ferina. Taxonomy (NCBI): domain Eukaryota; kingdom Metazoa; phylum Chordata; class Aves; order Anseriformes; family Anatidae; genus Aythya; species Aythya ferina. The sequence continues at coordinate 43,554 of NW_028181117.1, forward strand.
GATTTTCTTCCAGTTTTGGTGGTGATGCCGTTCTTGTTTGGGGTGTTTTTGACGTTTTTTGGGGTCTCTGTTGGGTTCTGTTGGGTTCTCGTTGGTCATCGTGTTGGAAAAGGGTAAATTGTGGTTTTTGGAGAAGATCAGGGTAGTTTTAGGGTGTCTTTGGGGTGGATCTATGGTTTTGGGGGTTTTCTTCCAGTTTTTGGTGGTGATGCCATTCTTGTTTGGGGTATTTTTTCAGGTTTTTGTGGTCTCTGTTTGGTTTTGTTGGGTTCTCGTTGGTCATCGTGTTGTAAAAGTGTAAATTGTGGGTTTTGGAGAACTTCAGGTAGGTTTAGGGGGAGTTTTCGCGTGGATTCATGGTATTTGGGGTTTTCTTCTTTTTGGGGGAGTGATCCTCTCCTTTCTTCGGGTGATTTTGAAGTGTTTTGGGTTTCCGTTGCGTTTCGTTGAATTCCTAATGTGTTTTATGGTGGTTTGGAGTGTGCTTTGGGATTAGGAGAACATCAGGTAGGTTTAGGGTGTCTTTGGGGTGGATCTATGGTATTTGGGGTTTTCTTCTATTTTTTGGCGTGATCCTGTTTCTTTTTTGGGGTGTATTTGAAGTGTTTTGGGGTCTCCGTTGGGTTTTGTTTTGGTTCTCGTTGGTCATCATGGTGGAAAAGTGTAAATTGTGGGTTTTGGAGAAGATCAGGTAGGTTTAGGGTGGTTTTGGGGTGGATCTATGGTTTTGGGGGATTTTCTTCCAGTTTTGGGGGTGATGCCGATATTTTTTGGGGTGTTTTTTACGTGTTTTGGGGTCTCCATTAGGTTTTGTTGTGTTCTTGGTGGTCATTATGTTAAATAGGAGTGGATTGTGGGTTTTGGAGAAGATCAGGTAGGTTTAGGGTGGTTTTGGGGTGGATCTATGGTTTTGGGGGATTTTCTTCCAGTTTTGGTGGTGATGCCGTTCTTGTTTGGGGTGTTTTTGACGTTTTTTGGGGTCTCTGTTGGGTTCTGTTGGGTTCTCGTTGGTCATCGTGTTGGAAAAGGGTAAATTTTGGTTTTTGGAGAAGATAAGGTAGTTTTACGGTGTCTTTGGGGTGGATCTATGGTTTTGGGGGTTTTTCTTCCAGTTTTGGGGTGATGCCATTCTTGTTTGGGGTATTTTTCAGGTTTTTGTGGTCTCTGTTGGTTTGTTGGGTTCTCGTTGGTCATCGTGTTGTAAAAGTGTAATTGTGGGTTTTGGAGAACTTCAGGTAGGTTTAGGGGGAGTTTTCGCGTGGATTCATGGTATTTGGGGTTTTCTTCTTTTTGGGGGAGTGATCCTCTCCTTTCTTCGGGTGATTTTGAAGTGTTTTGGGGGTTTCCGTTGCGTTTCGTTGAATTCCTAATGTGTTTTATGGTGGTTTGGAGTGTGCTTTGGGATTAGGAGAACATCAGGTAGGTTTAGGGTGTCTTTGGGGTGGATCTATGGTATTTGGGGTTTTCTTCTATTTTTTGGCGTGATCCTGTTCTTTTTTGGGGTGTATTTGAATTGTTTTGGGGTCTCCGTTGGGTTTTGTTTGGTTCTCGTTGGTCATCATGGTGGAAAAGGGGTAAATTGTGGGTTTTGGAGAACCTCAGGTAGGTTAGGGTGGTTTTGGGTGGATCTATGTTTTTGGGGGATTTTCTTCCAGTTTTGGGGGTGATGCCGATATTTTTTGGGGTGTTTTTTACGTGTTTTGGGGTCTCCATTAGGTTTTGTTGGGTTCTTGTTGGTCATTATGTTAAATAGGAGTGGATTGTGGTTTTTGGAGAACATCAGGTAGGTTTAGGGTGGTTTTGGGGTGGATCTATGGTTTTGGGGGATTTTCTTCCAGTTTTGGGGGTGATGCCGTTCTTGTTTGGGGTGTTTTTGACGTTTTTTTGGGGTCTCCGTTGGGTTTTGTTGGGTTCTCGTTGGTTATCATGGTGGAAAAGGGTAAATTGTGGTTTGGAGAACATCAGTAGGTTTAGGGTGGTTTTGGGGTGGATCTATGGTTTTGGCGTATTTTCTTTCAGTTTTGGGGGTGATGCCGATATTTTTTTGGGGTGTTTTTTACATGTTTTGGGGTCTCCATTAGGTTTGTTGGGTTCTTGTTGGTCATTATGTTAAATAGGCGTGGATTGTGGGTTTTGGAGAAGATCAGGTAGGTTTAGGGTGGTTTTGGGGTGGATCTATGGTTTTGGGGGATTTTCTTCCAGTTTTGGTGGTGATGCCGTTCTTGTTTGGGGTGTTTTTGACGTTTTTGGGGTCTCTGTTGGGTTCTGTTGGGTTCTCGTTGGTCATCGTGTTGTAAAAGTGTAAATTGTGGTTTTGGAGAACATCAGGTAGGTTTAGGGTGTCTTTGGGGTGGATCTATGGTTTTGGGGGATTTTCTTCCAGTTTTGGGGGTGATGCCGTTCTTGTTTGGGGTGTTTTTGACGTTTTTTGGGGTCTCTGTTGGGTTTTGTTTGTGTTCTTGTTTGTCATTATATTAAATAGGAGTGGATTGTGGGTTTTGGAGAAGATCAGGTAGTTTTAGGGTGGTTTTGGGGTGGATCTATGGTTTTGGGGGATTTTCTTCCAGTTTTGGTGTGATGCCGTTCTTGTTTGGGGGTGTTTTTGACGTTTTTAGGGTCTCTGTTGGGTTCTGTTGGGTTCTCGTTGGTCATCGTGTTGGAAAAGGGTAAATTGTGTTTTTGGAGAACTTCAGGTAGGTTTAGGGGGAGTTTTCGCGTGGATTCATGGTATTTGGGGTTTTCTTCTTTTTGGGGGAGTGATCCTCTCCTTTCTTCGGGTGATTTTGAAGTGTTTTGGGGTTTCCGTTGCGTTTCGTTGAATTCCTAATGTGTTTTATGGTGGTTTGGAGTGTGCTTTGGGATTAGGAGAACATCAGGTAGGTTTAGGGTGTCTTTGGGGTGGATCTATGATATTTGGGGTTTTCTTCTATTTTTTGGCGTGATCCTGTTCTTTTTTGGGGTGTATTTGAAGTGTTTTGGGGTCTCCGTTGGGTTTTGTTTGGTTCTCGTTGGTCATCATGGTGGAAAAGTGTAAATTGTGGGTTTTGGAGAAGATCAGGTAGGTTTAGGGTGGTTTTGGGGTGGATCTATGGTTTTGGTGTATTTTCTTCCAGTTTTGGTGGTGATCCTTTTCTTGTTTGGGGTGTTTTTGACGTGTTTTGGTGTCTCCATTAGGTTTTGTTGGGTTCTTGTTTGTCATTATGTTAAATAGGTGTGGATTGTGGGTTTTGGAGAAGATCAGGTAGGTTTAGGGTGGTTTTGGGGTGGATCTATGGTTTTGGGGGATTTTCTTCCAGTTTTGGGGGTGATGCCGTTCTTGTTTGGGGTGTTTTTGACGTTTTTTTTGGGGTCTCTGTTGGGTTCTTGTTGTTGTCATCGTGTTGGAAAAGGGTAAATTGAGGTTTTTGGAGAAGATCAGGTAGGTTTAGGGTGGTTTTGGGGTGGATCTATGGTTTTGGGGGATTTTCTTCCAGTTTTGGGGGTGATGCCGTTCTTGTTTGGGGTGTTTTTTACGTGTTTTGGGGTGTCCATTAGGTTTTGTTGTGTTCTTGTTTGTCATTATTTTAAATAGGAGTGGATTGTGGGTTTTGGAGAACATCAGGTAGGTTTAGGGTGGTTTTGGGGTGGATCTATGGTTTTGGGTGATTTTCTTCCAGTTTTGGGGTGATGCCGTTCTTGTTTGGGGTGTTTTTGACGTTTTTTGGGGGTCTCCGTTGGGTTTTGTTGGGTTCTCGTTGGTTATCATGGTGGAAAAGGGTAAATTGTGGGTTTTGGAGAACATCAGGTAGGTTTAGGGTGGTTTTGGGGTGGATCTATGGTTTTGGCGTATATTCTTCCAGTTTTGGGGGTGATGCCGATATTTTTTGGGGTGTTTTTTACGTGTTTTGGGGTCTCCATTAGGTTTTGTTGTGTTCTTGTTGGTCATTATGTTAAATAGGAGTGGATTGTGGGTTTTGGAGAAGATCAGGTAGTTTTAGGGTGGTTTTGGGGTGGATCTATGGTTTTGGGGGATTTTCTTCCACTTTTGGTGGTGATGCCGTTCTTGTTTGGGGTGTTTTGACGTTTTTTGGGGTCTCTGTTGGGTTCTGTTGGGTTCTCGTTGGTCATCGTGTTGGAAAAGGGTAAATTGTGGTTTTTGGAGAACATCAGGTAGGTTTAGGGTGTCTTTGGGGTGGATCTATGGTTTTGGGGGATTTTCTTCCAGTTTTGGGGGTGATGCCGTTCTTGTTTGGGGTGTTTTTGACGTTTTTTGGGGTCTCTGTTGGGTTCTGTTGGGTTCTCGTTGGTCATCGTGTTGGAAAAGGGTAAATTGTGGTTTTTGGAGAAGATCAGGTAGTTTTAGGGTGTCTTTGGGGTGGATCTATGGTTTTGGGGGTTTTCTTCCAGTTTTGGGGTGATGCCATTCTTGTTTGGGGTATTTTTTAAGGTTTTTGTGGTCTCTGTTTGGTTTTGTTGGGTTCTCGGTGGTCATCGTGTTGTAAAAGGGTAAATTGTGGGTTTTGGAGAACTTCAGGTAGGTTTAGGGGGAGTTTTCGCGTGGATTCATGGTATTTGGGGTTTTCTTCTTTTTGGGGGAGTGATCCTCTCCTTTCTTCGGGTGATTTTGAAGTGTTTTGGGGTTTCCGTTGCGTTTCGTTGAATTCCTAATGTGTTTTATGGTGGTTTGGAGTGTGCTTTGGGATTAGGAGAACATCAGGTAGGTTTAGGGTGTCTTTGGGGTGGATCTATGGTATTTGGGGTTTTCTTCTATTTTTTGGCGTGATCCTGTTCTTTTTTGGGGCGTGATCCTGTTCTTTTTTGGGGTGTATTTGAAGTGTTTTGGGGTCTCCGTTGGGTTTTGTTTGGTTCTCGTTGGTCATCATGGTGGAAAAGTGTAAATTGTGGGTTTTGGAGAAGATCAGGTAGGTTTAGGGTGGTTTTGGGGTGGATCTATGGTTTTGGTGTATTTTCTTCCAGTTTTGGTGGTGATCCTTTTCTTGTTTGGGGTGTTTTTTACGTGTTTTGGTGTCTCCATTAGGTTTTGTTGGGTTCTTGTTTGTCATTATGTTAAATAGGTGTGGATTGTGGGTTTTGGAGAAGATCAGGTAGGTTTAGGGTGGTTTTGGGGTGGATCTATGGTTTTGTGGGATTTTCTTCCAGTTTTGGGGGTGATGCCGTTCTTGTTTGGGGTGTTTTGACGTTTTTTGGAGTCTCTGTTGGGTTCTGTTGGGTTCTCGTTGGTCATCGTGTTGGAAAAGGGTAAATTGAGGTTTTTGGAGAAGATCAGGTAGGTTTAGGGTGGTTTTGGGGTGGATCTATGGTTTTGGGGGATTTTCTTCCAGTTTTGGGGGTGATGCCGTTCTTGTTTGGGGTGTTTTTGACGTTTTTTGGGGTCTCCGTTGAGTTTTGTTGGGTTCTCGTTGGTTATCATGGTGGAAAAGGGTAAATTGTGGGTTTTGGAGAACATCAGGTAGGTTTAGGGTGGTTTTGGGGTGGATCTATGGTTTTGGGGGATTTTCTTCCAGTTTTGGGGGTGATGCCGTTCTTGTTTGGGGTGTTTTTTACGTGTTTTGGGGTGTCCATTAGGTTTTGTTGTGTTCTTGTTTGTCATTATTTTAAATAGGAGTGGATTGTGGGTTTTGGAGAACATCAGGTAGGTTTAGGGTGGTTTTGGGGTGGATCTATGGTTTTGGGGGATTTTCTTCCAGTTTTGGTGGTGATGCCGTTCTTGTTTGGGGTGTTTTTGACGTTTTTTGGGTCTCTGTTGGGTTCTGTTGGGTTCTCGTTGGTCTTCGTGTTGGAAAAGGGTAAATTGTGGTTTTTGGAGAAGATCAGGTAGGTTTAGGGTGTCTTTGGGGTGGATCTATGGTTTTGGGGGATTTTCTTCCAGTTTTGGGGGTGATGCCGTTCTTGTTTGGGGTGTTTTTGACGTTTTTTGGGGTCTCTGTTGGGTTCTGTTTGGTTCTCGTTGGTTATCATGGTGGAAAAGGGTAAATTGTGGGTTTTGGAGAACATCAGGTAGGTTTAGGGTGGTTTTGGGGTGGATCTATGGTTTTGGTGTATTTTCTTCCAGTTTTGGTGATGATGCCGTTCTTGTTTGGGGTGTTTTTTACGTGTTTTGGGGTCTCCATTAGGTTTTGTTTGTGTTCTTGTTTGTCATTATATTAAATAGGAGTGGATTGTGGGTTTTGGAGAAGATCAGGTAGTTTTAGGGTGGTTTTGGGGTGGATCTATGGTTTTGGGGGATTTTCTTCCAGTTTTGGTGGTGATGCCGTTCTTGTTTGGGGTGTTTTTGACGTTTTTTGGGGTCTCTGTTGGGTTCTGTTGGGTTCTCATTGGTCATCGTGTTGTAAAAGTGTAAATTGTGGGTTTTGGAGAACTTCAGGTAGGTTTAGGGGGAGTTTTCGCGTGGATTCATGGTATTTGGGGTTTTCTTCTTTTTGGGGGAGTGATCCTCTCCTTTCTTCGGGTGATTTTGAAGTGTTTTGGGGTTTCCGTTGCGTTTCGTTGAATTCCTAATGTGTTTTATGGTGGTTTGGAGTGTGCTTTGGGATTAGGAGAACATTCAGGTAGGTTTAGGGTGTCTTTGGGGTGGATCTATGGTATTTGGGGTTTTCTTCTATTTTTTGGCGTGATCCTGTTCTTTTTTTGGGGTGTATTTGAAGTGTTTTGGGGTCTCCGTTGGGTTTTGTTTGGTTCTCGTTGGTCATCATGGTGGAAAAGTGTAAATTGTGGGTTTTGGAGAAGATCAGGTAGGTTTAGGGTGGTTTTGGGGTGGATCTATGGTTTTGGTGTATTTTCTTCCAGTTTTGGTGGTGATCCTTTTCTTGTTTGTGGTGTTTTTTACGTGTTTTGGTGTCTCCATTAGGTTTTGTTGGGTTCTTGTTTGTCATTATGTTAAATAGGTGTGGATTGTGGGTTTTGGAGAAGATCAGGTAGGTTTAGGGTGGTTTTGGGGTGGATCTATGGTTTTGGGGGATTTTCTTCCAGTTTTTGGGGGTGATGCCGTTCTTGTTTGGGGTGTTTTTGACGTTTTTTGGGGTCTCTGTTGGGTTCTGTTGGGTTCTCGTTGGTCATCGTGTTGGAAAAGGGTAAATTGAGGTTTTTGGAGAAGATCAGGTAGGTTTAGGGTGGTTTTGGGGTGGATCTATGGTTTTGGCGTATTTTCTTCCAGTTTTGGGGGTGATGCCGATATTTTTTGGGTGTTTTTTACGTGTTTTGGGGTGTCCATTAGGTTTTGTTGTGTTCTTGTTTGTCATTATTTTAAATAGGAGTGGATTGTGGGTTTTGGAGAACATCAGGTAGTTTTAGGGTGGTTTTGGGGTGGATCTATGGTTTTGGGTGATTTTTCTTCCAGTTTTGGGGGTGATGCCGTTCTTGTTTGGGGTGTTTTTGACGTTTTTTGGGGTCTCCGTTGGGTTTTGTTGGGTTCTCGTTGGTTATCATGGTGGAAAAGGGTAAATTGTGGTTTTTGGAGAACATCAGGTAGGTTTAGGGTGGTTTTGGGGTGGATCTATGGTTTTGGCGTATTTTCTTCCAGTTTTGGGGGTGATGCCGATATTTTTTGGGGTGTTTTTTACGTGTTTTGGGGTCTCCATTAGGTTTTGTTGTGTTCTTGTTGGTCATTATGTTAAATAGGAGTGGATTGTGGGTTTTGGAGAACATCAGGTAGTTTTAGGGTGGTTTTGGGGTGGATCTATGGTTTTGGGGGATTTTCTTCCAGTTTTGGTGGTGATGCCGTTCTTGTTTGGGGTGTTTTTGACGTTTTTTGGGGTCTCTGTTGGGTTCTGTTGGGTTCTCGTTGGTCATCGTGTTGGAAAAGGGTAAATTGTGGTTTTTGGAGAAGATCAGGTAGGTTTAGGGTGTCTTTGGGGTGGATCTATGGTTTTGGGGGATTTTCTTCCAGTTTTGGGGGTGATGCCGTTCTTGTTTGGGGTGTTTTTGACGTTTTTTGGGGTCTCTGTTGGGTTCTGTTGGGTTCTCGTTGGTCATCGTGTTGGAAAAGGGTAAATTGTGGTTTTTGGAGAAGATAAGGTAGTTTTAGGGTGTCTTTGGGGTGGATCTATGGTTTTGGGGGTTTTCTTCCAGTTTTGGGGGTGATGCCATTCTTGTTTGGTGTATTTTTTAAGGTTTTTGTGGTCTCTGTTTGGTTTTGTTGGGTTCTCGGTGGTCATCGTGTTGTAAAAGTGTAAATTGTGGGTTTTGGAGAACTTCAGGTAGGTTTAGGGGGAGTTTTCGCGTGGATTCATGGTATTTGGGGTTTTCTTCTTTTTGGGGGAGTGATCCTCTCCTTTCTTCGGGTGATTTTGAAGTGTTTTGGGGTTTCCGTTGCGTTTCGTTGAATTCCTAATGTGTTTTATGGTGGTTTGGAGTGTGCTTTGGGATTAGGAGAACATCAGGTAGGTTTAGGGTGTCTTTGGGGTGGATCTATGGTATTTGGGGTTTTCTTCTATTTTTTGGCGTGATCCTGTTCTTTTTTGGGGTGTATTTGAAGTGTTTTGGTGTCTCCGTTGGGTTTTGTTTGGTTCTCGTTGGTCATCATGGTGGAAAAGGGTAAATTGTGGGTTTTGGAGAAGATCAGGTAGGTTTAGGGTGGTTTTGGGGTGGATCTATGGTTTTGGTGTATTTTCTTCCAGTTTTGGTGGTGATCCTTTTCTTGTTTGGGGTGTTTTTGACGTGTTTTGGTGTCTCCATTAGGTTTTGTTGGGTTCTTGTTTGTCATTATGTTAAATAGGTGTGGATTGTGGGTTTTGGAGAAGATCAGGTAGGTTTAGGGTGGTTTTGGGGTGGATCTATGGTTTTGGGGGATTTTCTTCCAGTTTTGGGGGTGATGCCGTTCTTGTTTGGGGTGTTTTTGACGTTTTTTGGGGTCTCAGTTGGGTTCTGTTGGGTTCTCGTTGGTCATCGTGTTGGAAAAGGGTAAATTGTGGTTTTTGGAGAAGATCAGGTAGGTTTAGGGTGGTTTTGGGGTGGATCTATGGTTTTGGCGGATTTTCTTCCAGTTTTGGGGGTGATGCCGTTCTTGTTTGGGGTGTTTTTGACGTTTTTTGGGGTCTCCGTTGGGTTTTGTTGGGTTCTCGTTGGTCATCGTGGTGGAAAAGGGTAAATTGTGGGTTTTGGAGAACATCAGGTAGGTTTAGGGTGTCTTTGGGGTGGATCTATGGTTTTGGTGGTTTTCTTCCAGTTTTGGGGGTGATGCCATTCTTGTTTGGGGTATTTTTCAGGTTTTTGTGGTCTCTGTTTGGTTTTGTTGGGTTCTCGTTGGTCATCGTGTTGTAAAAGTGTAAATTGTGGGTTTTGGAGAACTTCAGGTAGGTTTAGGGGGAGTTTTCGCGTGGATTCATGGTATTTGGGGTTTTCTTCTTTTTGGGGGAGTGATCCTCTCCTTTCTTCGGGTGATTTTGAAGTGTTTTGGGGTTTCCGTTGCGTTTCGTTGAATTCCTAATGTGTTTTATGGTGGTTTGGAGTGTGCTTTGGGATTAGGAGAACATCAGGTAGGTTTAGGGTGTCTTTGGGGTGGATCTATGGTATTTGGGGTTTTCTTCTATTTTTTGGCGTGATCCTGTTCTTTTTTGGGGTGTATTTGAAGTGTTTTGGGGTCTCCGTTGGGTTTTGTTTGGTTCTCGTTGGTCATCATGGTGGAAAAGGGTAAATTGTGGGTTTTGGAGAAGATCAGGTAGGTTTAGGGTGGTTTTGGGGTGGATCTATGTTTTTGGGGGATTTTCTTCCAGTTTTGGTGGTGATGCCGTTCTTGTTTGGGGTGTTTTTGACGTTTTTTGGGGTCTCTGTTGGGTTCTGTTGGGTTCTCGTTGGTCATCGTGTTGGAAAAGGGTAAATTGTGGTTTTTGGAGAAGATCAGGTAGGTTTAGGGTGGTTTTGGGGTGGATCAATGGTTTTGGCGGATTTTCTTCCAGTTTTGGGGGTGATGCCGTTCTTGTTTGGGGTGTTTTTGACGTTTTTTGGGGTCTCCGTTGGGTTTTGTTGGGTTCTCGTTGGTCATCATGGTGGAAAAGGGTAAATTGTGGGTTTTGGAGAAGATCAGGTAGGTTTAGGGTGGTTTTGGGGTGGATCTATGGTTTTGGTGTATTTTCTTCCAGTTTTGGTGATGATGCCGTTCTTGTTTGGGGTGTTTTTGACGTGTTTTGGTGTCTCCATTAGGTTTTGTTGGGTTCTTGTTTGTCATTATGTTAAATAGGTGTGGATTGTGGGTTTTGGAGAACATCAGGTAGGTTTAGGGTGGTTTTGGGGTGGATCTATGGTTTTGGGGGATTTTCTTCCAGTTTTGGTGGTGATGCCGTTCTTGTTTGGGGTGTTTTTGACGTTTTTTGGGGTCTCAGTTGGGTTCTGTTGGGTTCTCGTTGGTCATCGTGTTGGAAAAGGGTAAATTGTGGTTTTTGGAGAAGATCAGGTAGGTTTAGGGTGGTTTTGGGGTGGATCTATGGTTTTGGGGGATTTTCTTCCAGTTTTGGGGGTGATGCCGATATTTTTTGGGGTGTTTTTTACGTGTTTGGGGGTCTCCATTAGGTTTTGTTGTGTTCTTGTTGGTCATTATGTTAAATAGGAGTGGATTGTGGGTTTTGGAGAACATCAGGTAGTTTTTAGGGTGGTTTTGGGGTGGATCTATGGTTTTGGGGGATTTTCTTCCAGTTTTGGTGGTGATGCCGTTCTTGTTTGGGGTGTTTTTGACGTTTTTTGGGGTCTCAGTTGGGTTCTGTTGGGTTTTCGTTGGTCATCGTGTTGGAAAAGGGTAAATTGTGGTTTTTGGAGAAGATCAGGTAGGTTTAGGGTGGTTTTGGGGTGGATCTATGTTTTTGGGGGATTTTCTTCCAGTTTTGGGTGTGATGCCGTTCTTGTTTGGGGTGTTTTTGACGTTTTTTGGGGTCTCCGTTGGGTTTTGTTGGGTTCTCGTTGGTTATCATGGTGGAAAAGAGTAAATTGTGGGTTTTGGAGAAGATCAGGTAGGTTTAGGGTGGTTTTGGGGTGGATCTATGGTTTTGGGGGATTTTCTTCCAGTTTTGGTGGTGATGCCGTTCTTGTTTGGGGTGTTTTTGACGTTTTTTGGGGTCTCAGTTGGGTTCTGTTGGGTTCTCGTTGGTCATCGTGTTGGAAAAGGGTAAATTGTGGTTTTTGGAGAAGATCAGGTAGGTTTAGGGTTGTTTTGGGGTGGATCTATGTTTTTGGGGGATTTTCTTCCAGTTTTGGGGGTGATGCCGATATTTTTTGGGGTGTTTTTTACGTGTTTTGGGGTCTCCATTAGGTTTTGTTGTGTTCTCGTTTGTCATTATGTTAAATAGGAGTGGATTGTGGGTTTTGGAGAACATCAGGTAGTTTTAGGGTGGTTTTGGGGTGGATCTATGGTTTTGGGGGATTTTCTTCCAGTTTTGGGGGTGATGCCGTTCTTGTTTGGGGTGTTTTTGACGTTTTTTGGGGTCTCTGTTGGGTTCTGTTGGGTTCTCGTTGGTCATCGTGTTGGAAAAGGGTAAATTGTGGTTTTTGGAGAAGATCAGGTAGTTTTAGGGTGTCTTTGGGGTGGATCTATGGTTTTGGGGGTTTTCTTCCAGTTTTGGGGGTGATGCCATTCTTGTTTGGGGTATTTTTTCAGGTTTTTGTGGTCTCTGTTTGGTTTTGTTGGGTTCTCGTTGGTCATCGTGTTGTAAAAGTGTAAATTGTGGGTTTTGGAGAACTTCAGGTAGGTTTAGGGGGAGTTTTCGCGTGGATTCATGGTATTTGGGGTTTTCTTCTTTTTGGGGGAGTGATCCTCTCCTTTCTTCGGGTGATTTTGAAGTGTTTTGGGGTTTCCGTTGCGTTTCGTTGAATTCCTAATGTGTTTTATGGTGGTTTGGAGTGTGCTTTGGGATTAGGAGAACATCAGGTAGGTTTAGGGTGTCTTTGGGGTGGATCTATGGTATTTGGGGTTTTCTTCTATTTTTTGGCGTGATCCTGTTCTTTTTTGGGGTGTATTTGAAGTGTTTTGGGGTCTCCGTTGGGTTTTGTTTGGTTCTCGTTGGTCATCATGGTGGAAAAGGGTAAATTGTGGGTTTTGGAGAAGATCAGGTAGGTTTAGGGTGGTTTTGGGGTGGATCTATGGTTTTGGTGTATTTTCTTCCAGTTTTGGGGTTGATGCCGTTCTTGTTTGGGGTGTTTTTGACGTGTTTTGGTGTCTCCATTAGGTTTTGTTGTGTTCTTGTTGGTCATTATGTTAAATAGGAGTGGATTGTGGGTTTTGGAGAACATCAGGTAGTTTTAGGGTGGTTTTGGGGTGGATCTATGGTTTTGGGGGATTTTCTTCCAGTTTTGGTGGTGATGCCGTTCTTGTTTGGGGTGTTTTTGACGTTTTTTGGGGTCTCTGTTGGGTTCTGTTGGGTTCTCGTTGGTCATCGTGTTGGAAAAGGGTAAATTGTGGTTTTTGGAGAAGATAAGGTAGTTTTAGGGTGTCTTTGGGGTGGATCTATGGTTTTGGGGGTTTTCTTCCAGTTTTGGGGGTGATGCCATTCTTGTTTGGTGTATTTTTTAAGGTTTTTGTGGTCTCTGTTTGGTTTTGTTGGGTTCTCGGTGGTCATCGTGTTGTAAAAGTGTAAATTGTGGGTTTTGGAGAACTTCAGGTAGGTTTAGGGGGAGTTTTCGCGTGGATTCATGGTATTTGGGGTTTTCTTCTTTTGGGGGAGTGATCCTCTCCTTTCTTCAGGTGATTTTGAAGTGTTTTGGGGTTTCCGTTGCGTTTCGTTGAATTCCTAATGTGTTTTATGGTGGTTTGGAGTGTGCTTTGGGATTAGGAGAACATCAGGTAGGTTTAGGGTGTCTTTGGGGTGGATCTATGGTATTTGGGGTTTTCTTCTATTTTTTGGCGTGATCCTGTTCTTTTTTGGGGTGTATTTGAATTGTTTTGGGGTCTCCGTTGGGTTTTGTTTGGTTCTCGTTGGTCATCATGGTGGAAAAGGGTAAATTGTGGGTTTTGGAGAAGATCAGGTAGGTTTAGGGTGGTTTTGGGGTGGATCTATGGTTTTGGGGGATTTTCTTCCAGTTTTGGTGGTGATGCCGTTCTTGTTTGGGGTGTTTTTGACGTTTTTTGGGGTCTCAGTTGGGTTCTGTTGGGTTCTCGTTGGTCATCGTGTTGGAAAAGGGTAAATTGTGGTTTTTGGAGAAGATCAGGTAGGTTTAGGGTGGTTTTGGGGTGGATCTATGGTTTTGGGGGATTTTCTTCCAGTTTTGGGGGTGATGCCGTTCTTGTTTGGGGTGTTTTTGACGTTTTTTGGGGTCTCCGTTGGGTTCTGTTGGGTTCTCGTTGGTCATCATGCT
>NW_028181116.1:0-56828 GCF_964211825.1 Aythya ferina
GGTCTCCATTAGGTTTTGTTGGGTTCTTGTTTGTCATTATGTTAAATAGGAGTGGATTGTGGGTTTTGGAGAACATCAGGTAGTTTTAGGGTGGTTTTGGGGTGGATCTATGGTTTTGGGGGATTTTCTTCCAGTTTTGGTGGTGATGCCGTTCTTGTTTGGGGTGTTTTTGACGTTTTTTGGGGTCTCTGTTGGGTTCTGTTGGGTTCTCGTTGGTCATCGTGTTGGAAAAGGGTAAATTGTGGGTTTTGGAGAACATCAGGTAGGTTTAGGGTGTCTTTGGGGTGGATCTATGGTTTTGGCGGATTTTCTTCCAGTTTTGGGGGTGATGCCGTTCTTGTTTGGGGTGTTTTTGACGTGTTTTGGTGTCTCCATTAGGTTTTGTTGGGTTCTTGTTTGTCATTATGTTAAATAGGTGTGGATTGTGGGTTTTGGAGAAGATCAGGTAGGTTTAGGGTGTCTTTGGGGTGGATCTATGGTTTTGGGGGATTTTCTTCCAGTTTTGGGGGTGATGCCGTTCTTGTTTTGGGTGGTTTTGACGTTTTTTGGGGTCTCCGTTGGGTTTTGTTGGGTTCTCGTTGGTTATCATGGTGGAAAAGGGTAAATTGTGGTTTTTGGAGAACATCAGGTAGGTTTAGGGTGGTTTTGGGGTGGATCTATGGTTTTGGCGTATTTTCTTCCAGTTTTGGGGGTGATGCCGATATTTTTTGGGGTGTTTTTTACGTGTTTTGGGGTCTCCATTAGGTTTTGTTGGGTTCTTGTTTGTCATTATGTTAAATAGGAGTGGATTGTGGGTTTTGGAGAACATCAGGTAGGTTTAGGGTGGTTTTGGGGTGGATCTATTGTTTTGGGGGATTTTCTTCCAGTTTTGGTGGTGATGCCGTTCTTGTTTGGGGTGTTTTTGACGTTTTTTGGGGTCTCTGTTGGGTTCTGTTGGGTTCTCGTTGGTCATCGTGTTGTAAAAGTGTAAATTGTGGTTTTGGAGAACTTCAGGTAGGTTTAGGGGGACTTTTCGCGTGGATTCATGGTATTTGGGTTTTCTTCTTTTTGGGGGAGTGATCCTCTCCTTTCTTCATTATGTTAAATAGGAGTGGATTGTGGGTTTTGGAGAACATCAGGTAGTTTTAGGGTGGTTTTGGGGTGGATCTATGGTTTTGGGGATTTTCTTCCAGTTTTGGTGGTGATGCCGTTCTTGTTTGGGGTGTTTTTGACGTTTTTTGGGGTCTCTGTTGGGTTCTGTTGGGTTCTCGTTGGTCATCGTGTTGGAAAAGGGTAAATTGTGGGTTTTGGAGAACATCAGGTAGGTTTAGGGTGTCTTTGGGGTGGATCTATGTTTTTGGGGGATTTTCTTCCAGTTTTGGGGGTGATGCCGTTCTTGTTTGGGGTGTTTTTGACGTTTTTTGGGGTCTCCGTTGGGTTTTGTTGGGTTCTCGTTGGTTATCATGGTGGAAAAGGGTAAATTGTGGGTTTTGGAGAAGATCAGGTAGGTTTAGGGTGGTTTTGGGGTGGATCTATGGTTTTGGGGGATTTTCTTCCAGTTTTGGGGGTGATGCCGATATTTTTTGGGGTGTTTTTTACGTGTTTTGGGGTCTCCATTAGGTTTTGTTGGGTTCTTGTTTGTCATTATGTTAAATAGGAGTGGATTGTGGGTTTTGGAGAACATCAGGTAGTTTTAGGGTGGTTTTGGGGTGGATCTATGGTTTTGGGGGATTTTCTTCCAGTTTTGGTGGTGATGCCGTTCTTGTTTGGGGTGTTTTTGACGTTTTTTGGGGTCTCTGTTGGGTTCTGTTGGGATCTCGTTGGTTATCATGGTGGAAAAGGGTAAATTGTGGTTTTTGGAGAACATCAGGTAGGTTTAGGGTGTCTTTGGGGTGGATCTATGGTTTTGGGGGATTTTCTTCCAGTTTTGGTGGTGATGCCGTTCTTGTTTGGGGTGTTTTTGACGTTTTTTGGGGTCTCTGTTGGGTTCTGTTGGGTTCTCGTTGGTCATCGTGTTGGAAAAGGGTAAATTGTGGGTTTTGGAGAACATCAGGTAGGTTTAGGGTGTCTTTGGGGTGGATCTATGGTTTTGGGGGATTTTATTCCAGTTTTGGGGGTGATGCCGTTCTTGTTTGGGGTGTTTTTGACGTGTTTTGGTGTCTCCATTAGGTTTTGTTGGGTTCTTGTTTGTCATTATGTTAAATAGGAGTGGATTGTGGGTTTTGGAGAACATCAGGTAGGTTTAGGGTGTCTTTGGGGTGGATCTATGGTTTTGGGGGATTTTCTTCCAGTTTTGGTGGTGATGCCGTTCTTGTTTGGGGTGTTTTTGACGTTTTTTGGGGTCTCCGTTGGGTTTTGTTGGGTTCTCGTTGGTTTTCATGGTGGAAAAGGGTAAATTGTGGGTTTTGGAGAACATCAGGTAGGTTTAGGGTGGTTTTGGGGTGGATCTATGGTTTTGGGGGATTTTCTTCCAGTTTTGGGGGTGATGCCGTTCTTGTTTGGGGTGTTTTTGACGTGTTTTGGTGTCTCCATTAGGTTTTGTTGGGTTCTTGTTTGTCATTATGTTAAATAGGTGTGGATTGTGGTTTTTGGAGAACATCAGGTAGGTTTAGGGTGTCTTTGGGGTGGATCTATGGTTTTGGGGGATTTTCTTCCAGTTTTGGTGGTGATGCCGTTCTTGTTTGGGGTGTTTTTGACGTTTTTTGGGGTCTCTGTTGGGTTCTGTTGGGTTCTCGTTGGTCATCGTGTTGGAAAAGGGTAAATTGTGGTTTTTGGAGAACATCAGGTAGGTTTAGGGTGTCTTTGGGGTGGATCTATGGTTTTGGGGGATTTTCTTCCAGTTTTGGGGGTGATGCCGTTCTTGTTTGGGGTGTTTTTGACGTTTTTTGGGGTCTCTGTTGGGTTCTGTTGGGTTCTCGTTGGTCATCGTGTTGGAAAAGGGTAAATTGTGGTTTTTGGAGAACATCAGGTAGGTTTAGGGTGTCTTTGGGGTGGATCTATGGTTTTGGGGGATTTTCTTCCAGTTTTGGGGGTGATGCCGTTCTTGTTTGGGGTGTTTTTGACGTGTTTTGGTGTCTCCATTAGGTTTTGTTGGGTTCTTGTTTGTCATTATGTTAAATAGGTGTGGATTGTGGTTTTTGGAGAACATCAGGTAGGTTTAGGGTGGTTTTGGGTTGGATCTATGGTTTTGGGGGATTTTCTTCCAGTTTTGGTGGTGATGCCGTTCTTGTTTGGGGTGTTTTTGACGTTTTTTGGGGTCTCTGTTGGGTTCTGTTGGGTTCTCGTTGGTCATCGTGTTGTAAAAGTGTAAATTGTGGGTTTTGGAGAACTTCAGGTAGGTTTAGGGGGACTTTTCGCGTGGATTCATGGTATTTGGGTTTTCTTCTTTTTGGGGGAGTGATCCTCTCCTTTCTTCATTATGTTAAATAGGAGTGGATTGTGGGTTTTGGAGAACATCAGGTAGTTTTAGGGTGGTTTTGGGGTGGATCTTTGGTTTTGCGGGATTTTCTTCCAGTTTTGGTGGTGATGCCGTTCTTGTTTGGGGTGTTTTTGACGTTTTTTGGGGTCTCTGTTGGGTTCTGTTGGGTTCTCGTTGGTCATCGTGTTGGAAAAGGGTAAATTGTGGGTTTTGGAGAACATCAGGTAGGTTTAGGGTGTCTTTGGGGTGGATCTATGGTTTTGGCGGATTTTCTTCCAGTTTTGGTGGTGATGCCGTTCTTGTTTGGGGTGTTTTTGACGTTTTTTGGGGTCTCTGTTGGGTTCTGTTGGGTTCTCGTTGGTCATCGTGTTGGAAAAGGGTAAATTGTGGGTTTTGGAGAACATCAGGTAGGTTTAGGGTGTCTTTGGGGTGGATCTATGGTTTTGGGGGATTTTCTTCCAGTTTTGGGGGTGATGCCGATATTTTTTGGGATGTTTTTGACGTTTTTTGGGGTCTCCGTTGGGTTTTGTTGGGTTCTCGTTGGTTATCATGGTGGAAAAGGGTAAATTGTGGGTTTTGGAGAACATCAGGTAGGTTTAGGGTGTCTTTGGGGTGGATCTATGGTTTTGGCGTATTTTCTTCCAGTTTTGGGGGTGATGCCGATATTTTTTGGGGTGTTTTTTTACGTGTTTTGGGGTCTCCATTAGGTTTTGTTGGGTTCTTGTTTGTCATTATGTTAAATAGGAGTGGATTGTGGGTTTTGGAGAACATCAGGTAGTTTTAGGGTGGTTTTGGGGTGGATCTATGGTTTTGGGGGATTTTCTTCCAGTTTTGGTGGTGATGCCGTTCTTGTTTGGGGTGTTTTTGACGTTTTTTGGGGTCTCTGTTGGGTTCTGTTGGGTTCTCGTTGGTCATCGTGTTGGAAAAGGGTAAATTGTGGGTTTTGGAGAACATCAGGTAGGTTTAGGGTGTCTTTGGGGTGGATCTATGGTTTTGGCGGATTTTCTTCCAGTTTTGGGGGTGATGCCGTTCTTGTTTGGGGTGTTTTTGACGTGTTTTGGTGTCTCCATTAGGTTTTGTTGGGTTCTTGTTTGTCATTATGTTAAATAGGTGTGGATTGTGGGTTTTGGAGAAGATCAGGTAGGTTTAGGGTGTCTTTTGGGGTGGATCTATGGTTTTGGGGGATTTTCTTCCAGTTTTGGGGGTGATGCCGTTCTTGTTTTGGGTGGTTTTGACGTTTTTTGGGGTCTCCGTTGGGTTTTGTTGGGTTCTCGTTGGTTATCATGGTGGAAAAGGGTAAATTGTGGTTTTTGGAGAACATCAGGTAGGTTTAGGGTGGTTTTGGGGTGGATCTATGGTTTTGGCGTATTTTCTTCCAGTTTTGGGGGTGATGCCGATATTTTTTGGGGTGTTTTTTACGTGTTTTGGGGTCTCCATTAGGTTTTGTTGGGTTCTTGTTTGTCATTATGTTAAATAGGAGTGGATTGTGGGTTTTGGAGAACATCAGGTAGGTTTAGGGTGGTTTTGGGGTGGATCTATTGTTTTGGGGGATTTTCTTCCAGTTTTGGTGGTGATGCCGTTCTTGTTTGGGGTGTTTTTGACGTTTTTTGGGGTCTCTGTTGGGTTCTGTTGGGTTCTCGTTGGTCATCGTGTTGTAAAAGTGTAAATTGTGGTTTTTGGAGAACTTCAGGTAGGTTTAGGGGGACTTTTCGCGTGGATTCATGGTATTTGGGTTTTCTTCTTTTTGGGGGAGTGATCCTCTCCTTTCTTCATTATGTTAAATAGGAGTGGATTGTGGGTTTTGGAGAACATCAGGTAGTTTTAGGGTGGTTTTGGGGTGGATCTATGGTTTTGGGGGATTTTCTTCCAGTTTTGGTGGTGATGCCGTTCTTGTTTGGGGTGTTTTTGACGTTTTTTGGGGTCTCTGTTGGGTTCTGTTGGGTTCTCGTTGGTCATCGTGTTGGAAAAGGGTAAATTGTGGGTTTTGGAGAACATCAGGTAGGTTTAGGGTGTCTTTGGGGTGGATCTATGTTTTTGGGGGATTTTCTTCCAGTTTTGGGGGTGATGCCGTTCTTGTTTGGGGTGTTTTTGACGTTTTTTGGGGTCTCCGTTGGGTTTTGTTGGGTTCTCGTTGGTTATCATGGTGGAAAAGGGTAAATTGTGGGTTTTGGAGAAGATCAGGTAGGTTTAGGGTGGTTTTGGGGTGGATCTATGGTTTTGGGGGATTTTCTTCCAGTTTTGGGGGTGATGCCGATATTTTTTGGGGTGTTTTTTACGTGTTTTGGGGTCTCCATTAGGTTTTGTTGGGTTCTTGTTTGTCATTATGTTAAATAGGAGTGGATTGTGGGTTTTGGAGAACATCAGGAAGTTTTAGGGTGGTTTTGGGGTGGATCTATGGTTTTGGGGGATTTTCTTCCAGTTTTGGTGGTGATGCCGTTCTTGTTTGGGGTGTTTTTGACGTTTTTTGGGGTCTCTGTTGGGTTCTGTTGGGATCTCGTTGGTTATCATGGTGGAAAAGGGTAAATTGTGGTTTTTGGAGAACATCAGGTAGGTTTAGGGTGTCTTTGGGGTGGATCTATGGTTTTGGGGGATTTTCTTCCAGTTTTGGTGGTGATGCCGTTCTTGTTTGGGGTGTTTTTGACGTTTTTTGTGGTCTCTGTTGGGTTCTGTTGGGTTCTCGTTGGTCATCGTGTTGGAAAAGGGTAAATTGTGGGTTTTGGAGAACATCAGGTAGGTTTAGGGTGTCTTTGGGGTGGATCTATGGTTTTGGGGGATTTTATTCCAGTTTTGGGGGTGATGCCGTTCTTGTTTGGGGTGTTTTTGACGTGTTTTGGTGTCTCCATTAGGTTTTGTTGGGTTCTTGTTTGTCATTATGTTAAATAGGAGTGGATTGTGGGTTTTGGAGAACATCAGGTAGGTTTAGGGTGTCTTTGGGGTGGATCTATGGTTTTGGGGGATTTTCTTCCAGTTTTGGTGGTGATGCCGTTCTTGTTTGGGGTGTTTTTGACGTTTTTTGGGGTCTCCGTTGGGTTTTGTTGGGTTCTCGTTGGTTTTCATGGTGGAAAAGGGTAAATTGTGGGTTTTGGAGAACATCAGGTAGGTTTAGGGTGGTTTTGGGGTGGATCTATGGTTTTGGGGGATTTTCTTCCAGTTTTGGGGGTGATGCCGTTCTTGTTTGGGGTGTTTTTGACGTGTTTTGGTGTCTCCATTAGGTTTTGTTGGGTTCTTGTTTGTCATTATGTTAAATAGGTGTGGATTGTGGTTTTTGGAGAACATCAGGTAGGTTTAGGGTGTCTTTGGGGTGGATCTATGGTTTTGGGGGATTTTCTTCCAGTTTTGGTGGTGATGCCGTTCTTGTTTGGGGTGTTTTTGACGTTTTTTGGGGTCTCTGTTGGGTTCTGTTGGGTTCTCGTTGGTCATCGTGTTGGAAAAGGGTAAATTGTGGTTTTTGGAGAACATCAGGTAGGTTTAGGGTGTCTTTGGGGTGGATCTATGGTTTTGGGGGATTTTCTTCCAGTTTTGGGGGTGATGCCGTTCTTGTTTGGGGTGTTTTTGACGTTTTTTGGGGTCTCTGTTGGGTTCTGTTGGGTTCTCGTTGGTCATCGTGTTGGAAAAGGGTAAATTGTGGTTTTTGGAGAACATCAGGTAGGTTTAGGGTGTCTTTGGGGTGGATCTATGGTTTTGGGGGATTTTCTTCCAGTTTTGGGGGTGATGCCGTTCTTGTTTGGGGTGTTTTTGACGTGTTTTGGTGTCTCCATTAGGTTTTGTTGGGTTCTTGTTTGTCATTATGTTAAATAGGTGTGGATTGTGGTTTTTGGAGAACATCAGGTAGGTTTAGGGTGGTTTTGGGTTGGATCTATGGTTTTGGGGGATTTTCTTCCAGTTTTGGTGGTGATGCCGTTCTTGTTTGGGGTGTTTTTGACGTTTTTTGGGGTCTCTGTTGGGTTCTGTTGGGTTCTCGTTGGTCATCGTGTTGTAAAAGTGTAAATTGTGGCTTTTGGAGAACTTCAGGTAGGTTTAGGGGGACTTTTCGCGTGGATTCATGGTATTTGGGTTTTCTTCTTTTTGGGGGAGTGATCCTCTCCTTTCTTCATTATGTTAAATAGGAGTGGATTGTGGGTTTTGGAGAACATCAGGTAGTTTTAGGGTGGTTTTGGGGTGGATCTTTGGTTTTGCGGGATTTTCTTCCAGTTTTGGTGGTGATGCCGTTCTTGTTTGGGGTGTTTTTGACGTTTTTTGGGGTCTCTGTTGGGTTCTGTTGGGTTCTCGTTGGTCATCGTGTTGGAAAAGGGTAAATTGTGGGTTTTGGAGAACATCAGGTAGGTTTAGGGTGTCTTTGGGGTGGATCTATGGTTTTGGCGGATTTTCTTCCAGTTTTGGTGGTGATGCCGTTTTTGTTTGGGGTGTTTTTGACGTGTTTTGGTGTCTCCATTAGGTTTTGTTGGGTTCTTGTTTGTCATTATGTTAAATAGGAGTGGATTGTGGGTTTTGGAGAAGATCAGGTAGGTTTAGGGTGTCTTTGGGGTGGATCTATGGTTTTGGGGGATTTTCTTCCAGTTTTGGTGGTGATGCCGTTCTTGTTTGGGGTGTTTTTGACGTTTTTTGGGGTCTCTGTTGGGTTCTGTTGGGTTCTCGTTGGTCATCGTGTTGGAAAAGGGTAAATTGTGGTTTTTGGAGAACATCAGGTAGGTTTAGGGTGTCTTTGGGGTGGATCTATGGTTTTGGGGGATTTTCTTCCAGTTTTGGTGGTGATGCCGTTCTTGTTTGGGGTGTTTTTGACGTTTTTTGGGGTCTCTGTTGGGTTCTGTTGGGTTCTCGTTGGTTATCATGGTGGAAAAGGGTAAATTGTGGTTTTTGGAGAAGATCAGGTAGGTTTAGGGTGTCTTTGGGGTGGATCTATGGTTTTGGGGGATTTTCTTCCAGTTTTGGGGGTGATGCCGTTCTTGTTTGGGGTGTTTTTGACGTTTTTTGGGGTCTCTGTTGGGTTCTGTTGGGTTCTCGTTGGTCATCGTGTTGGAAAAGGGTAAATTGTGGTTTTTGGAGAACATCAGGTAGGTTTAGGGTGTCTTTGGGGTGGATCTATGGTTTTGGGGGATTTTCTTCCAGTTTTGGGGGTGATGCCGTTCTTGTTTGGGGTGTTTTTGACGTGTTTTGGTGTCTCCATTAGGTTTTGTTGGGTTCTTGTTTGTCATTATGTTAAATAGGAGTGGATTGTGGGTTTTGGAGAACATCAGGTAGGTTTAGGGTGTCTTTGGGGTGGATCTATGGTTTTGGGGGATTTTCTTCCAGTTTTGGTGGTGATGCCGTTCTTGTTTGGGGTGTTTTTGACGTTTTTTGGGGTCTCCGTTGGGTTTTGTTGGGTTCTCGTTGGTTTTCATGGTGGAAAAGTGTAAATTGTGGGTTTTGGAGAACATCAGGTAGGTTTAGGGTGGTTTTGGGGTGGATCTATGGTTTTGGGGGATTTTCTTCCAGTTTTGGGGGTGATGCCGTTCTTGTTTGGGGTGTTTTTGACGTGTTTTGGTGTCTCCATTAGGTTTTGTTGGGTTCTTGTTTGTCATTATGTTAAATAGGTGTGGATTGTGGTTTTTGGAGAACATCAGGTAGGTTTAGGGTGGTTTTGGGGTGGATCTATGGTTTTGGGGGATTTTCTTCCAGTTTTGGTGGTGATGCCGTTCTTGTTTGGGGTGTTTTTGACGTTTTTTGGGGTCTCTGTTGGGTTCTGTTGGGTTCTCGTTGGTCATCGTGTTGGAAAAGGGTAAATTGTGGTTTTTGGAGAACATCAGGTAGGTTTAGGGTGTCTTTGGGGTGGATCTATGGTTTTGGGGGATTTTCTTCCAGTTTTGGTGGTGATGCCGTTCTTGTTTGGGGTGTTTTTGACGTGTTTTGGTGTCTCCATTAGGTTTTGTTGGGTTCTTGTTTGTCATTATGTTAAATAGGTGTGGATTGTGGGTTTTGGAGAAGATCAGGTAGGTTTAGGGTGTCTTTGGGGTGGATCTATGGTTTTGGGGGATTTTCTTCCAGTTTTGGTGGTGATGCCGTTCTTGTTTGGGGTGTTTTTGACGTTTTTTGGGGTCTCCGTTGGGTTTTGTTGGGTTCTCGTTGGTTATCATGGTGGAAAAGGGTAAATTGTTGGTTTTGGAGAACATCAGGTAGGTTTAGGGTGGTTTTGGGGTGGATCTATGGTTTTGGCGTATTTTCTTCCAGTTTTGGGGGTGATGCCGATATTTTTTGGGGTGTTTTTTACGTGTTTTGGGGTCTCCATTAGGTTTTGTTGGGTTCTTGTTTGTCATTATGTTAAATAGGAGTGGATTGTGGGTTTTGGAGAACATCAGGTAGTTTTAGGGTGGTTTTGGGGTGGATCTATGGTTTTGGGGGATTTTCTTCCAGTTTTGGTGGTGATGCCGTTCTTGTTTGGGGTGTTTTTGACGTTTTTTGGGGTCTCTGTTGGGTTCTGTTGGGTTCTCGTTGGTCATCGTGTTGTAAAAGTGTAAATTGTGGGTTTTGGAGAACTTCAGGTAGGTTTAGGGGGACTTTTCGCGTGGATTCATGGTATTTGGGTTTTCTTCTTTTTGGGGGAGTGATCCTCTCCTTTCTTCATTATGTTAAATAGGAGTGGATTGTGGGTTTTGGAGAACATCAGGTAGTTTTAGGGTGGTTTTGGGGTGGATCTATGGTTTTGGGGGATTTTCTTCCAGTTTTGGTGGTGATGCCGTTCTTGTTTGGGGTGTTTTTGACGTTTTTTGGGGTCTCTGTTGGGTTCTGTTGGGTTCTCGTTGGTCATCGTGTTGGAAAAGGGTAAATTGTGGGTTTTGGAGAACATCAGGTAGGTTTAGGGTGTCTTTGGGGTGGATCTATGTTTTTGGGGGATTTTCTTCCAGTTTTGGGGGTGATGCCGTTCTTGTTTGGGGTGTTTTTGACGTTTTTTGGGGTCTCCGTTGGGTTTTGTTGGGTTCTCGTTGGTTATCATGGTGGAAAAGGGTAAATTGTGGGTTTTGGAGAACATCAGGTAGGTTTAGGGTGGTTTTGGGGTGGATCTATGGTTTTGGCGTATTTTCTTCCAGTTTTGGGGGTGATGCCGATATTTTTTTGGTTTTTTTTTTACGTGTTTTGGGGTCTCCATTAGGTTTTGTTGGGTTCTTGTTTGTCATTATGTTAAATAGGAGTGGATTGTGGGTTTTGGAGAACATCAGGTAGTTTTAGGGTGGTTTTGGGGTGGATCTATGGTTTTGGGGGATTTTCTTCCAGTTTTGGTGGTGATGCCGTTCTTGTTTGGGGTGTTTTTGACGTTTTTTGGGGTCTCTGTTGGGTTCTGTTGGGTTCTCGTTGGTTATCATGGTGGAAAAGTGTAAATTGTGGTTTTTGGAGAACATCAGGTAGGTTTAGGGTGTCTTTGGGGTGGATCTATGGTTTTGGGGGATTTTCTTCCAGTTTTGGTGGTGATGCCGTTCTTGTTTGGGGTGTTTTTGACGTTTTTTGGGGTCTCTGTTGGGTTCTGTTGGGTTCTCGTTGGTCATCGTGTTGGAAAAGGGTAAATTGTGGTTTTTGGAGAAGATCAGGTAGGTTTAGGGTGTCTTTGGGGTGGATCTATGGTTTTGGGGGATTTTCTTCCAGTTTTGGGGGTGATGCCGTTCTTGTTTGGGGTGTTTTTGACGTGTTTTGGTGTCTCCATTAGGTTTTGTTGGGTTCTTGTTTGTCATTATGTTAAATAGGAGTGGATTGTGGGTTTTGGAGAACATCAGGTAGGTTTAGGGTGTCTTTGGGGTGGATCTATGGTTTTGGGGATTTTCTTCCAGTTTTGGTGGTGATGCCGTTCTTGTTTGTGGTGTTTTTGACGTTTTTTGGGGTCTCCGTTGGGTTTTGTTGGGTTCTCGTTGGTTTTCATGGTGGAAAAGGGTAAATTGTGGGTTTTGGAGAACATCAGGTAGGTTTAGGGTGGTTTTGGGGTGGATCTATGGTTTTGGGGGATTTTCTTCCAGTTTTGGTGGTGATGCCGTTCTTGTTTGTGGTGTTTTTGACGTGTTTTGGTGTCTCCATTAGGTTTTGTTGGGTTCTTGTTTGTCATTATGTTAAATAGGTGTGGATTGTGGTTTTTGGAGAACATCAGGTAGGTTTAGGGTGTCTTTGGGGTGGATCTATGGTTTTGGGGGATTTTCTTCCAGTTTTGGTGGTGATGCCGTTCTTGTTTGGGGTGTTTCTGACGTTTTTTGGGGTCTCTGTTGGGTTCTGTTGGGTTCTCGTTCGTCATCGTGTTGGAAAAGGGTAAATTGTGGTTTTTGGAGAACATCAGGTAGATTTAGGGTGTCTTTGGGGTGGATCTATGGTTTTGGGGGATTTTCTTCCAGTTTTGGTGGTGATGCCGTTCTTGTTTGGGGTGTTTTTGACGTTTTTTGGGGTCTCTGTTGGGTTCTGTTGGGTTCTCGTTGGTCATCATGTTGGAAAAACGGTAAATTGTGGTTTTTGGAGAACATCAGGTAGGTTTAGGGTGTCTTTGGGGTGGTTCTATGGTTTTGGGGGATTTTCTTCCAGTTTTGGTGGTGATGCCGTTCTTGTTTGGGGTGTTTTTGACGTGTTTTGGTGTCTCCATTAGGTTTTGTTGGGTTCTTGTTTGTCATTATGTTAAATAGGTGTGGATTGTGGTTTTTGGAGAAGATCAGGTAGGTTTAGGGTGTCTTTGGGGTGGATCTATGGTTTTGGGGGATTTTCTTCCAGTTTTGGTGGTGATGCCGTTCTTGTTTGGGGTGTTTTTGACGTTTTTTGGGGTCTCTGTTGGGTTCTGTTGGGTTCTCGTTGGTCATCGTGTTGTAAAAGTGTAAATTGTGGGTTTTGGAGAACTTCAGGTAGGTTTAGGGGGACTTTTTGCGTGGATTCATGGTATTTGGGTTTTCTTCTTTTTGGGGGAGTGATCCTCTCCTTTCTTCATTATGTTAAATAGGAGTGGATTGTGGGTTTTGGAGAACATCAGGTAGTTTTAGGGTGGTTTTGGGGTGGATCTTTGGTTTTGGGGGATTTTCTTCCAGTTTTGGTGGTGATGCCGTTCTTGTTTGGGGTGTTTTTGACGTTTTTTGGGGTCTCTGTTGGGTTCTGTTGGGTTCTCGTTGGTCATCGTGTTGGAAAAGTGTAAATTGTGGGTTTTGGAGAACATCAGGTAGGTTTAGGGTGTCTTTGGGGTGGATCTATGGTTTTGGCGGATTTTCTTCCAGTTTTGGTGGTGATGCCGTTTTTGTTTGGGGTGTTTTTGACGTTTTTTGGGGTCTCCGTTGGGTTTTGTTGGGTTCTCGTTGGTTATCATGGTGGAAAAGGGTAAATTGTGGGTTTTGGAGAACATCAGGTAGGTTTAGGGTGTCTTTGGGGTGGATCTATGGTTTTGGGGGATTTTCTTCCAGTTTTGGGGGTGATGCCGTTCTTGTTTGGGGTGTTTTTGACGTTTTTTGGGGTCTCCGTTGGGTTTTGTTGGGTTCTCGTTGGTTATCATGGTGGAAAAGGGTAAATTGTGGGTTTTGGAGAACATCAGGTAGGTTTAGGGTGTCTTTGGGGTGGATCTATGGTTTTGGCGTATTTTCTTCCAGTTTTGGGGGTGATGCCGATATTTTTTGGGGTGTTTTTTTACGTGTTTTGGGGTCTCCATTAGGTTTTGTTGTGTTCTTGTTTGTCATTATGTTAAATAGGAGTGGATTGTGGGTTTTGGAGAACATCAGGTAGGTTTAGGGTGGTTTTGGGGTGGATCTATGGTTTTAGGGGATTTTCTTCCAGTTTTGGTGGTGATGCCGTTCTTGTTTGGGGTGTTTTTGACGTTTTTTGGGGTCTCTGTTTGGTTCTGTTGGGTTCTCGTTGGTTATCTTTGTGGAAAAGGGTAAATTGTGGTTTTTGGAGAACATCAGGTAGGTTTAGGGTGTCTTTGGGGTGGATCTATGGTTTTGGCGTATTTTCTTCCAGTTTTGGTGGTGATGCCGTTCTTGTTTGGGGTGTTTTTGACGTTTTTTGGGGTCTCTGTTGGCTTCTGTTGGGTTCTCGTTCGTCATCGTGTTGGAAAAGGGTAAATTGTGGTTTTTGGAGAACATCAGGTAGGTTTAGGGTGTCTTTGGGGTGGATCTATGGTTTTGGGGGATTTTCTTCCAGTTTTGGTGGTGATGCCGTTCTTGTTTGTGGTGTTTTTGACGTTTTTTGGGGTCTCTGTTGGCTTCTGTTGGGTTCTCGTTCGTCATCGTGTTGGAAAAGGGTAAATTGTGGTTTTTGGAGAACATCAGGTAGGTTTAGGGTGTCTTTGGGGTGGATCTATGGTTTTGGCGTATTTTCTTCCAGTTTTGGGGGTGATGCCGATATTTTTTGTGGTGTTTTTTACGTGTTTTGGGGTCTCCATTAGGTTTTGTTGGGTTCTTGTTTGTCATTATGTTAAATAGGAGTGGATTGTGGTTTTTGGAGAAGATCAGGTAGGTTTAGGGTGTCTTTGGGGTGGATCTATGGTTTTGGGGGATTTTCTTCCAGTTTTGGTGGTGATGCCGTTCTTGTTTGGGGTGTTTTTGACGTTTTTTGGGGTCTCTGTTGGGTTCTGTTGGGTTCTCGTTGGTCATCGTGTTGGAAAAGGGTAAATTGTGTTTTTTGGAGAACATCAGGTAGGTTTAGGGTGTCTTTGGGGTGGATCTATGGTTTTGGGGGATTTTCTTCCAGTTTTGGTGGTGATGCCGTTCTTGTTTGGGGTGTTTTTGACGTGTTTTGGGGTCTCTGTTGGGTTCTGTTGGGTTCTCGTTGGTCATCGTGTTGGAAAAGGGTAAATTGTGGTTTTTGGAGAACATCAGGTAGGTTTAGGGTGTCTTTGGGGTGGATCTATGGTTTTGGGGGATTTTCTTCCAGTTTTGGTGGTGATGCCGTTCTTGTTTGAGGTGTTTTTGACGTGTTTTGGTGTCTCCATTAGGTTTTGTTGGGTTCTTGTTTGTCATTATGTTAAATAGGTGTGGATTGTGGGTTTTGGAGAACATCAGGTAGGTTTAGGGTGTCTTTGGGGTGGATCTATGGTTTTGGCGGATTTTCTTCCAGTTTGGGGGGTGATGCCGTTCTTGTTTGGGGTGTTTTTGACGTTTTTTGGGGTCTCCGTTGGGTTTTGTTGGGTTCTCGTTGGTTATCATGGTGGAAAAGGGTAAATTGTGGGTTTTGGAGAAGATCAGGTAGGTTTAGGGTGGTTTTGGGGTGGATCTATGGTTTTGGGGGATTTTCTTCCAGTTTTGGGGGTGATGCCGATATTTTTTGGGGTGTTTTTTACGTGTTTTTGGTGTCTCCATTAGGTTTTGTTGGGTTCTTGTTTGTCATTATGTTAAATAGGAGTGGATTGTGGGTTTTGGAGAAGATCAGGTAGTTTTAGGGTGGTTTTGGGGTGGATCTATGGTTTTGGGGGATTTTCTTCCAGTTTTGGTGGTGATGCCGTTCTTGTTTGGGGTGTTTTTGATGTTTTTTGGGGTCTCTGTTGGGTTCTGTTGGGTTCTCGTTGGTCATCGTGTTGGAAAAGGGTAAATTGTGGTTTTTGGAGAACATCAGGTAGGTTTAGGGTGTCTTTGGGGTGGATCTATGGTTTTGGGGGATTTTCTTCCAGTTTTGGTGGTGATGCCGTTCTTGTTTGGGGTGTTTTTGACGTTTTTTCGGGTCTCTGTTGGGTTCTGTTGGGTTCTCGTTGGTCATCGTGTTGGAAAAGGGTAAATTGTGGTTTTTGGAGAACATCAGGTAGTTTTAGGGTGTCTTTGGGGTGGATCTATGGTTTTGGGGGATTTTCTTCCAGTTTTGGTGGTGATGCCGTTCTTGTTTGGGGTGTTTTTGACGTTTTTTGGGGTCTCCGTTGGGTTTTGTTGGGTTCTCGTTGGTTATCATGGTGGAAAAGGGTAAATTGTGGGTTTTGGAGAAAATCAGGTAGGTTTAGGGTGTCTTTGGGGTGGATCTATGGTTTTGGGGGATTTTCTTCCAGTTTTGGGGGTGACCCCGATATTTTTTGGGGTGTTTTTTACGTGTTTTGGGGTCTCCATTAGGTTTTGTTGGGTTCTTGTTTGTCATTATGTTAAATAGGAGTGGATTGTGGGTTTTGGAGAACATCAGGTAGGTTTAGGGTGGTTTTGGGGTGGATCTATGGTTTTGGCGGATTTTCTTCCAGTTTTGGTGGTGATGCCGTTCTTGTTTGGGGTGTTTTTTACGTTTTTTGGGGTCTCTGTTGGGTTCTGTTGGGTTCTCGTTGGTCATCGTGTTGGAAAAGGGTAAATTGTGGTTTTTGGAGAAGATCAGGTAGGTTTAGGGTGTCTTTGGGGTGGATCTATGGTTTTGGGGGATTTTCTTCCAGTTTTGGGGGTGATGCCGTTCTTGTTTGGGGTGTTTTTGACGTGTTTTGGTGTCTCCATTAGGTTTTGTTGCGTTCTTGTTTGTCATTATGTTAAATAGGTGTGGATTGTGGGTTTTGGAGAACATCAGGTAGGTTTAGGGTGTCTTTGGGGTGGATCTATGGTTTTGGGGGATTTTCTTCCAGTTTTGGGGGTGATGCCGTTCTTGTTTGGGGTGTTTTTGACGTTTTTTGGGGTCTCCGTTGGGTTCTGTTGGGTTCTCGTTGGTCATCGTGTTGGAAAAGGGTAAATTGTGGGTTTTGGAGAACATCAGGTAGGTTTAGGGTGTCTTTGGGGTGGATCTATGGTTTTGGGGGATTTTCTTCCAGTTTTGGTGGTGATGCCGATTTTTGTGGTGTTTTTTACGTGTTTTGGGGTCTCCATTAGGTTTTGTTGGGTTCTTGTTTGTCATTATGTTAAATAGGAGTGGATTGTGGGTTTTGGAGAACATCAGGTAGGTTTAGGGTGTCTTTGGGGTGGATCTATGGTTTTGGGGGATTTTCTTCCAGTTTTGGTGGTGATGCCGTTCTTGTTTGGGGTGTTTTTGACGTTTTTTGGGGTCTCCATTAGGTTTTGTTGGGTTCTTGTTTGTCATTATGTTAAATAGGTGTGGATTGTGGGTTTTGGAGAACATCAGGTAGGTTTAGGGTGTCTTTGGGGTGGATCTATGGTTTTGGGGGATTTTCTTCCAGTTTTGGGGGTGATGCCGTTCTTGTTTGGGGTGTTTTTGACGTTTTTTGGGGTCTCCATTAGGTTTTGTTGGGTTCTTGTTTGTCATTATGTTAAATAGGAGTGGATTGTGGGTTTTGGAGAACATCAGGTAGGTTTAGGGTGTCTTTGGGGTGGATCTATGGTTTTGGGGGATTTTCTTCCAGTTTTGGTGGTGATGCCGTTCTTGTTTGGGGTGTTTTTGACGTTTTTTGGGGTCTCTGTTGGGTTCTGTTGGGTTCTCGTTGGTCATCGTGTTGGAAAATGGTAAATTGTGGGTTTTGGAGAACATCAGGTAGGTTTAGGGTGTCTTTGGGGTGGATCTATGGTTTTGGGGGATTTTCTTCCAGTTTTGGGGGTGATGCCGATATTTTTTGGGGTGTTTTTACGTGTTTTGGGGTCTCCATTAGGTTTTGTTGGGTTCTTGTTTGTCATTATGTTAAATAGGAGTGGATTGTGGGTTTTGGAGAACATCAGGTAGGTTTAGGGTGGTTTTGGGGTGGATCTATGGTTTTGGGGGATTTTCTTCCAGTTTTGGTGGTGATGCCGTTCTTGTCTGGGGTGTTTTTGATGTTTTTTGGGGTCTCTGTTGGGTTCTGTTGGGTTCTCGTTGGTCATCGTGTTGGAAAAGGGTAAATTGTGGTTTTTGGAGAAGATCAGGTAGGTTTAGGGTGTCTTTGGGGTGGATCTATGGTTTTGGGGGATTTTCTTCCAGTTTTGGGGGTGATGCCGTTCTTGTTTGGGGTGTTTTTGACGTTTTTTGGGGTCTCCGTTGGGTTTTGTTGGGTTCTCGTTGGTTATCATGGTGGAAAAGGGTAAATTGTGGGTTTTGGAGAACATCAGGTAGGTTTAGGGTGGTTTTGGGGTGGATCTATGGTTTTGGCGTATTTTCTTCCAGTTTTGGGGGTGATGCCGATATTTTTTGTGGTGTTTTTTACGTGTTTTGGTGTCTCCATTAGGTTTTGTTGGGTTCTTGTTTGTCATTATGTTAAATAGGAGTGGATTGTGGGTTTTGGAGAACATCAGGTAGGTTTAGGGTGTCTTGGGGTGGATCTATGGTTTTGGGGGATTTTCTTCCAGTTTTGGTGGTGATGCCGTTCTTGTTTGGGGTGTTTTTGACGTTTTTTGGGGTCTCTGTTGGGTTCTGTTGGGTTCTCGTTGGTCATCGTGTTGGAAAAGGGTAAATTGTGGGTTTTGGAGAACATCAGGTAGGTTTAGGGTGTCTTTGGGGTGGATCTATGGTTTTGGGGGATTTTCTTCCAGTTTTGGTGGTGATGCCGTTCTTGTTTGGGGTGTTTTTGACGTTTTTTGGGGTCTCCGTTGGGTTTTGTTGGGTTCTCGTTGGTTATCATGGTGGAAAAGGGTAAATTGTGGGTTTTGGAGAAAATCAGGTAGGTTTAGGGTGTCTTTGGGGTGGATCTATGGTTTTGGGGGATTTTCTTCCAGTTTTGGGGGTGATGCCGATATTTTTTGGGGTGTTTTTTACGTGTTTTGGTGTCTCCATTAGGTTTTGTTGGGTTCTTGTTTGTCATTATGTTAAATAGGAGTGGATTGTGGGTTTTGGAGAACATCAGGCAGGTTTAGGGTGTCTTTGGGGTGGATCTATGGTTTTGGGGGATTTTCTTCCAGTTTTGGTGGTGATGCCGTTCTTGTTTGGGGTGTTTTTGACGTTTTTTGGGGTCTCTGTTGGGTTCTGTTGGGTTCTCGTTGGTCATCGTGTTGGAAAAGGGTAAATTGTGGTTTTTGGAGAAGATCAGGTAGGTTTAGGGTGTCTTTGGGGTGGATCTATGGTTTTGGGGGATTTTCTTCCAGTTTTGGTGGTGATGCCGTTCTTGTTTGGGGTGTTTTTGACGTGTTTTGGTGTCTCCATTAGGTTTTGTTGGGTTCTTGTTTGTCATTATGTTAAATAGGTGTGGATTGTGGGTTTTGGAGAACATCAGGTAGGTTTAGGGTGTCTTTGGGGTGGATCTATGGTTTTGGGGGATTTTCTTCCAGTTTTGGGGGTGATGCCGTTCTTGTTTGGGGTGTTTTTGACGTTTTTTGGGGTCTCTGTTGGGTTCTGTTGGGTTCTCGTTGGTCATCGTGTTGGAAAAGGGTAAATTGTGGTTTTTGGAGAACATCAGGTAGGTTTAGGGTGTCTTTGGGGTGGATCTATGGTTTTGGGGGATTTTCTTCCAGTTTTGGTGGTGATGCCGTTCTTGTTTGGGGTGTTTTTGACGTTTTTTGGGGTCTCCGTTGGGTTTTGTTGGGTTCTCGTTGGTTATCATGGTGGAAAAGGGTAAATTGTGGGTGTTGGAGAAAATCAGGTAGGTTTAGGGTGTCTTTGGGGTGGATCTATGGTTTTGGGGGATTTTCTTCCAGTTTTGGGGGTGATGCCGATATTTTTTGGGGTGTTTTTTACGTGTTTTGGTGTCTCCATTAGGTTTTGTTTGGTTCTTGTTTGTCATTATGTTAAATAGGAGTGGATTGTGGGTTTTGGAGAACATCAGGTAGGTTTAGGGTGGTTTTGGGGTGGATCTATGGTTTTGGCGGATTTTCTTCCAGTTTTGGTGGTGATGCCGTTCTTGTTTGGGGTGTTTTTGACGTTTTTTGGGGTCTCTGTTGGGTTCTGTTGGGTTCTCGTTGGTCATCGTGTTGGAAAAGGGTAAATTGTGGTTTTTGGAGAAGATCAGGTAGGTTTAGGGTGTCTTTGGGGTGGATCTATGGTTTTGGGGGATTTTCTTCCAGTTTTGGTGGTGATGCCGTTCTTGTTTGGGGTGTTTTTGACGTGTTTTGGTGTCTCCATTAGGTTTTGTTGGGTTCTTGTTTGTCATTATGTTAAATAGGTGTGGATTGTGGGTTTTGGAGAACATCAGGTAGGTTTAGGGTGTCTTTGGGGTGGATCTATGGTTTTGGGGGATTTTCTTCCAGTTTTGGGGGTGATGCCGTTCTTGTTTGGGGTGTTTTTGACGTTTTTTGGGGTCTCCGTTGGGTTTTGTTGGGTTCTCGTTGGTTATCATGGTGGAAAAGGGTAAATTGTGGGTTTTGAGAACATCAGGTAGGTTTGGGGTGGTTTTGGGGTGGATCTATGGTTTTGGGGGATTTTCTTCCAGTTTTGGTGGTGATGCCGATATTTTTTGTGGTGTTTTTTGGTGTTTTGGTGTCTCCATTAGGTTTTGTTGGGTTCTTGTTTGTCATTATGTTAAATAGGAGTGGATTGTGGGTTTTGGAGAACAACAGGTAGGTTTAGGGTGTCTTTGGGGTGGATCTATGGTTTTGGGGGATTTTCTTCCAGTTTTGGTGGTGATGCCGTTCTTGTTTGGGGTGTTTTTGACGTTTTTTGGGGTCTCCATTAGGTTTTGTTGGGTTCTCGTTGGTCATCGTGTTGGAAAAGGGTAAATTGTGGTTTTGGAGAACATCAGGTAGGTTTAGGGTGTCTTTGGGGTGGATCTATGGTTTTGGGGGATTTTCTTCCAGTTTTGGGGGTGATGCCGTTCTTGTTTGGGGTGTTTTTTGACGTTTTTTGGGGTCTCTGTTGGGTTCTGTTGGGTTCTCGTTGGTCATCGTGTTGGAAAAGGGTAAATTGTGTTTTTTGGAGAACATCAGGTAGGTTTAGGGTGTCTTTGGGGTGGATCTATGGTTTTGGGGGATTTTCTTCCAGTTTTGGGGGTGATGCCGATATTTTTTGGGGTGTTTTTTACGTGTTTTGGGGTCTCCATTAGGTTTTGTTGGGTTCTTGTTTGTCATTATGTTAAATAGGAGTGGATTGTGGGTTTTGGAGAACATCAGGTAGTTTTAGGGTGGTTTTGGGGTGGATCTATGGTTTTGGGGGATTTTCTTCCAGTTTTGGTGGTGATGCCGTTCTTGTTTGGGGTGTTTTTGACGTTTTTTGGGGTCTCTGTTGGGTTCTGTTGGGTTCTCGTTGGTCATCGTGTTGGAAAAGGGTAAATTGTGGTTTTTGGAGAACATCAGGTAGGTTTAGGGTGTCTTTGGGGTGGATCTATGGTTTTGGGGGATTTTCTTCCAGTTTTGGGGGTGATGCCGTTCTTGTTTGGGGTGTTTTTGACGTTTTTTGGGGTGTCTGTTGGGTTCTGTTGGGTTCTCGTTGGTCATCGTGTTGGAAAAGGTTAAATTGTGGTTTTTGGAGAACATCAGGTAGGTTTAGGGTGTCTTTGGGGTGGATCTATGGTTTTGGGGGATTTTCTTCCAGTTTTGGTGGTGATGCCGTTCTTGTTTGGGGTGTTTTTGACGTTTTTTGGGGTCTCCGTTGGGTTTTGTTGGGTTCTCGTTGGTTATCATGGTGGAAAAGGGTAAATTGTGGGTTTTGGAGAACATCAGGTAGGTTTGGGGTGGTTTTGGGGTGGATCTATGGTTTTGGGGGATTTTCTTCCAGTTTTGGTGGTGATGCCGATATTTTTTGTGGTGTTTTTTGGTGTTTTGGTGTCTCCATTAGGTTTTGTTGGGTTCTTGTTTGTCATTATGTTAAATAGGAGTGGATTGTGGGTTTTGGAGAACAACAGGTAGGTTTAGGGTGTCTTTGGGTGGATCTATGGTTTTGGGGGATTTCTTCCAGTTTTGGTGGTGATGCCGTTCTTGTTTGGGGTGTTTTTGACGTTTTTTGGGGTCTCCATTAGGTTTTGTTGGGTTCTCGTTGGTCATCGTGTTGGAAAAGGGTAAATTGTGGTTTTGGAGAACATCAGGTAGGTTTAGGGTGTCTTTGGGGTGGATCTATGGTTTTGGGGGATTTTCTTCCAGTTTTGGGGGTGATGCCGTTCTTGTTTGGGGTGTTTTTGACGTTTTTTGGGGTGTCTGTTGGGTTCTGTTGGGTTCTCGTTGGTCATCGTGTTGGAAAAGGGTAAATTGTGTTTTTTGGAGAACATCAGGTAGGTTTAGGGTGTCTTTGGGGTGGATCTATGGTTTTGGGGGATTTTCTTCCAGTTTTGGGGGTGATGCCGTTCTTGTTTGGGGTGGTTTTGACGTTTTTTTGGGGTCTCCGTTGGGTTTTGTTGGGTTCTCGTTGGTTATCATGGTGGAAAAGGGTAAATTGTGGGTTTTGGAGAAAATCAGGTAGGTTTAGGGTGTCTTTGGGGTGGATCTATGGTTTTTGGGGGATTTTCTTCCAGTTTTGGGGTGATGCCGATATTTTTTGGGGTGTTTTTTACGTGTTTTGGGGTCTCCATTAGGTTTTGTTGGGTTCTTGTTTGTCATTATGTTAAATAGGAGTGGATTGTGGGTTTTGGAGAACATCAGGTAGTTTTAGGGTGGTTTTGGGGTGGATCTATGGTTTTGGGGATTTTCTTCCAGTTTTGGTGGTGATGCCGTTCTTGTTTGGGGTGTTTTTGACGTTTTTTGGGGTCTCTGTTGGGTTCTGTTGGGTTCTCGTTGGTCATCGTGTTGGAAAAGGGTAAATTGTGGTTTTTGGAGAACATCAGGTAGGTTTAGGGTGGTTTTGGGGTGGATCTATGGTTTTGGGGGATTTTCTTCCAGTTTTGGGGGTGATGCCGATATTTTTTGGGGTGTTTTTTACGTGTTTTGGGGTCTCCATTAGGTTTTGTTGGGTTCTTGTTTGTCATTATGTTAAATAGGAGTGGATTGTGGGTTTTGGAGAACATCAGGTAGGTTTAGGGTGTCTTTGGGGTGGATCTATGGTTTTGGCGGATTTTCTTCCAGTTTGGGGGGTGATGCCGTTCTTGTTTGGGGTGTTTTTGACGTTTTTTGGGGTCTCCGTTGGGTTTTGTTGGGTTCTCGTTGGTTATCATGGTGGAAAAGGGTAAATTGTGGGTTTTGGAGAACATCAGGTAGGTTTAGGGTGGTTTTGGGGTGGATCTATGGTTTTGGGGATTTTCTTCCAGTTTTGGGGGTGATGCCGATATTTTTTGGGGTGTTCTTTACGTGTTTTGGGGTCTCCATTAGGTTTTGTTGGGTTCTTGTTTGTCATTATGTTAAATAGGAGTGGATTGTGGGTTTTGGAGAACATCAGGTAGTTTTAGGGTGGTTTTGGGGTGGATCTATGGTTTTGGGGGATTTTCTTCCAGTTTTGGTGGTGATGCCGTTCTTGTTTGGGGTGTTTTTGATGTTTTTTGGGGTCTCTGTTGGGTTCTGTTGGGTTCTCGTTGGTCATCGTGTTGGAAAAGGGTAAATTGTGGTTTTTGGAGAACATCAGGTAGGTTTAGGGTGTCTTTGGGGTGGATCTATGGTTTTGGGGGATTTTCTTCCAGTTTTGGGGGTGATGCCGTTCTTGTTTGGGGTGTTTTTGACGTTTTTTGGGGTGTCTGTTGGGTTCTGTTGGGTTCTCGTTGGTCATCGTGTTGGAAAAGGGTAAATTGTGGTTTTTGGAGAACATCAGGTAGGTTTAGGGTGTCTTTGGGGTGGATCTATGGTTTTGGGGGATTTTCTTCCAGTTTTGGTGGTGATGCCGTTCTTGTTTGGGGTGTTTTTGACGTTTTTTGGGGTCTCCGTTGGGTTTTGTTGGGTTCTCGTTGGTTATCATGGTGGAAAAGGGTAAATTGTGGGTTTTGGAGAACATCAGGTAGGTTTGGGGTGGTTTTGGGGTGGATCTATGGTTTTGGGGGATTTTCTTCCAGTTTTGGTGGTGATGCCGATATTTTTTGTGGTGTTTTTTGGTGTTTTGGTGTCTCCATTAGGTTTTGTTGGGTTCTTGTTTGTCATTATGTTAAATAGGAGTGGATTGTGGGTTTTGGAGAAGATCAGGTAGTTTTAGGGTGGTTTTGGGGTGGATCTATGGTTTTGGGGGATTTTCTTCCAGTTTTGGTGGTGATGCCGTTCTTGTTTGGGGTGTTTTTGACGTTTTTTGGGGTCTCCATTAGGTTTTGTTGGGTTCTCGTTGGTCATCGTGTTGGAAAAGGGTAAATTGTGGTTTTGGAGAACATCAGGTAGGTTTAGGGTGTCTTTGGGGTGGATCTATGGTTTTGGGGGATTTTCTTCCAGTTTTGGGGGTGATGCCGTTCTTGTTTGGGGTGTTTTTGACGTTTTTTGGGGTCTCTGTTGGGTTCTGTTGGGTTCTCGTTGGTCATCGTGTTGGAAAAGGGTAAATTGTGTTTTTTGGAGAACATCAGGTAGGTTTAGGGTGTCTTTGGGGTGGATCTATGGTTTTGGGGGATTTTCTTCCAGTTTTGGGGGTGATGCCGTTCTTGTTTGGGGTGGTTTTGACGTTTTTTTGGGGTCTCCGTTGGGTTTTGTTGGGTTCTCGTTGGTTATCATGGTGGAAAAGGGTAAATTGTGGGTTTTGGAGAAAATCAGGTAGGTTTAGGGTGTCTTTGGGGTGGATCTATGGTTTTGGGGGATTTTCTTCCAGTTTTGGGGGTGATGCCGATATTTTTTGGGGTGTTTTTTACGTGTTTTGGGGTCTCCATTAGGTTTTGTTGGGTTCTTGTTTGTCATTATGTTAAATAGGAGTGGATTGTGGGTTTTGGAGAACATCAGGTAGTTTTAGGGTGGTTTTGGGGTGGATCTATGGTTTTGGGGGATTTTCTTCCAGTTTTGGTGGTGATGCCGTTCTTGTTTGGGGTGTTTTTGACGTTTTTTGGGGTCTCTGTTGGGTTCTGTTGGGTTCTCGTTGGTCATCGTGTTGGAAAAGGGTAAATTGTGGTTTTTGGAGAACATCAGGTAGGTTTAGGGTGGTTTTGGGGTGGATCTATGGTTTTGGGGGATTTTCTTCCAGTTTTGGGGGTGATGCCGATATTTTTTGGGGTGTTTTTTACGTGTTTTGGGGTCTCCATTAGGTTTTGTTGGGTTCTTGTTTGTCATTATGTTAAATAGGAGTGGATTGTGGGTTTTGGAGAACATCAGGTAGTTTTAGGGTGGTTTTGGGGTGGATCTATGGTTTTGGGGGATTTTCTTCCAGTTTTGGGGGTGATGCCGTTCTTGTTTGGGGTGTTTTTGACGTTTTTTGGGGTCTCTGTTGGGTTCTGTTGGGTTCTCGTTGGTCATCGTGTTGGAAAAGGGTAAATTGTGGGTTTTGGAGAACATCAGGTAGGTTTAGGGTGTCTTTGGGGTGGATCTATGGTTTTGGGGGATTTTCTTCCAGTTTTGGTGGTGATGCCGTTCTTGTTTGGGGTGTTTTTTACGTGTTTTGGGGTCTACATTAGGTTTT
The DNA here is from genome assembly GCF_964211825.1 of Aythya ferina. Lineage (NCBI taxonomy): Eukaryota > Metazoa > Chordata > Aves > Anseriformes > Anatidae > Aythya > Aythya ferina. The sequence goes on from NW_028181116.1 coordinate 24,548, forward strand.
GTTGGGTTCTTGTTTGTCATTATGTTAAATAGGAGTGGATTGTGGGTTTTGGAGAACATCAGGTAGGTTTAGGGTGTCTTTGGGGTGGATCTATGGTTTTGGGGGATTTTCTTCCAGTTTTGGTGGTGATGCCGTTCTTGTTTGGGGTGTTTTTGACGTTTTTTGGGGTCTCCATTAGGTTTTGTTGGGTTCTTGTTTGTCATTATGTTAAATAGGTGTGGATTGTGGGTTTTGGAGAACATCAGGTAGGTTTAGGGTGTCTTTGGGGTGGATCTATGGTTTTGGGGGATTTTCTTCCAGTTTTGGTGGTGATGCCGTTCTTGTTTGGGGTGTTTTTGACGTTTTTTGGGGTCTCCGTTGGGTTTTGTTGGGTTCTCGTTGGTTATCATGGTGGAAAAGGGTAAATTGTGGGTTTTGGAGAAAATCAGGTAGGTTTAGGGTGTCTTTGGGGTGGATCTATGGTTTTGGGGGATTTTCTTCCAGTTTTGGGGGTGATGCCGATATTTTTTGGGGTGTTTTTTACGTGTTTTGGGGTCTACATTAGGTTTTGTTGGGTTCTTGTTTGTCATTATGTTAAATAGGAGTGGATTGTGGGTTTTGGAGAACATCAGGTAGGTTTAGGGTGTCTTTGGGGTGGATCTATGGTTTTGGGGGATTTTCTTCCAGTTTTGGTGGTGATGCCGTTCTTGTCTGGGGTGTTTTTGATGTTTTTTGGGGTCTCTGTTGGGTTCTGTTGGGTTCTCGTTGGTCATCGTGTTGGAAAAGGGTAAATTGTGGTTTTTGGAGAACATCAGGTAGGTTTAGGGTGTCTTTGGGGTGGATCTATGGTTTTGGGGGATTTTCTTCCAGTTTTGGTGGTGATGCTGTTCTTGTTTGGGGTGTTTTTGACGTTTTTTGGTGTCTCCATTAGGTTTTGTTGGGTTCTTGTTTGTCATTATGTTAAATAGGTGTGTATTGTGGGTTTTGGAGAACATCAGGTAGGTTTAGGGTGTCTTTGGGGTGGATCTATGGTTTTGGGGGATTTTCTTCCAGTTTTGGTGGTGATGCCGTTCTTGTTTGGGGTGTTTTTGACGTTTTTTGGGGTCTCCGTTGGGTTTTGTTGGGTTCTCGTTGGTTATCATGGTGGAAAAGGGTAAATTGTGGGTTTTGGAGAACATCAGGTAGGTTTAGGGTGGTTTTGGGGTGGATCTATGGTTTTGGCGTATTTTCTTCCAGTTTTGGGGGTGATGCCGATATTTTTTGTGGTGTTTTTTACGTGTTTTGGTGTCTCCATTAGGTTTTGTTGGGTTCTTGTTTGTCATTATGTTAAATAGGAGTGGATTGTGGGTTTTGGAGAACATCAGGTAGGTTTAGGGTGTCTTTGGGGTGGATCTATGGTTTTGGGGGATTTTCTTCCAGTTTTGGTGGTGATGCCGTTCTTGTTTGGGGTGTTTTTGACGTTTTTTGGGGTCTCTGTTGGGTTCTGTTGGGTTCTCGTTGGTCATCGTGTTGGAAAAGGGTAAATTGTGGTTTTTGGAGAACATCAGGTAGGTTTAGGGTGTCTTTGGGGTGGATCTATGGTTTTGGGGGATTTTCTTCCAGTTTTGGTGGTGATGCCGTTCTTGTTTGGGGTGTTTTTGACGTTTTTTGGGGTCTCTGTTGGGTTCTGTTGTGTTCTCGTTGGTCATCGTGTTGGAAAAGGGTAAATTGTGGGTTTTGGAGAACATCAGGTAGGTTTAGGGTGTCTTTGGGGTGGATCTATGGTTTTGGGGGATTTTCTTCCAGTTTTGGTGGTGATGCCGTTCTTGTTTGGGGTGTTTTTGACTTTTTTTGGGGTCTCCGTTGGGTTTTGTTGGGTTCTCGTTGGTTATCATGGTGGAAAAGGGTAAATTGTGGGTTTTGGAGAAAATCAGGTAGGTTTAGGGTGTCTTTGGGGTGGATCTATGGTTTTGGGGGATTTTCTTCCAGTTTTGGGGGTGATGCCGATATTTTTTGTGGTGTTTTTTACGTGTTTTGGTGTCTCCATTAGGTTTTGTTGGGTTCTTGTTTGTCATTATGTTAAATAGGAGTGGATTGTGGGTTTTGGAGAACATCAGGTAGGTTTAGGGTGGTTTTGGGGTGGATCTATGGTTTTGGGGGATTTTCTTCCAGTTTTGGTGGTGATGCCGTTATTGTTTGGGGTGTTTTTGACGTTTTTTGGGGTCTCTGTTGGGTTCTGTTGGGTTCTCGTTGGTCATCGTGTTGGAAAAGGGTAAATTGTGGTTTTTGGAGAACATCAGGTAGGTTTAGGGTGTCTTTGGGGTGGATCTATGGTTTTGGGGGATTTTCTTCCAGTTTTGGTGGTGATGCCGTTCTTGTTTGGGGTGTTTTTGACGTTTTTTGGCGTCTCCGTTGGGTTTTGTTGGGTTCTCGTTGGTTATCATGGTGGAAAAGGGTAAATTGTGGGTGTTGGAGAAAATCAGGTAGGTTTAGGGTGTCTTTGGGGTGGATCTATGGTTTTGGGGGATTTTCTTCCAGTTTTGGGGGTGATGCCGATATTTTTTGGGGTGTTTTTTACGTGTTTTGGTGTCTCCATTAGGTTTTGTTGGGTTCTTGTTTGTCATTATGTTAAATAGGAGTGGATTGTGGGTTTGGGAGAAGATCAGGTAGTTTTAGGGTGGTTTTGGGGTGGATCTATGGTTTTGGGGGATTTTCTTCCAGTTTTGGTGGTGATGCCGTTCTTGTTTGGGGTGTTTTTGACGTTTTTTGGGGTCTCTGTTGGGTTCTGTTGGGTTCTCGTTGGTCATCGTGTTGGAAAAGGGTAAATTGTGGTTTTTGGAGAAGATCAGGTAGGTTTAGGGTGTCTTTGGGGTGGATCTATGGTTTTGGGGGATTTTCTTCCAGTTTTGGTGGTGATGCCGTTCTTGTTTGGGGTGTTTTTGACGTTTTTTGGTGTCTCCATTAGGTTTTGTTGGGTTCTTGTTTGTCATTATGTTAAATAGGTGTGGATTGTGGGTTTTGGAGAACATCAGGTAGGTTTAGGGTGTCTTTGGGGTGGATCTATGGTTTTGGGGGATTTTCTTCCAGTTTTGGTGGTGATGCCGTTCTTGTTTGGGGTGTTTTTGATGTTTTTTGGGGTCTCCGTTGGGTTTTGTTGGGTTCTCGTTGGTTATCATGGTGGAAAAGGGTAAATTGTGGGTTTTGGAGAACATCAGGTAGGTTTGGGGTGGTTTTGGGGTGGATCTATGGTTTTGGGGGATTTTCTTCCAGTTTTGGGGGTGATGCCGATATTTTTTGTGGTGTTTTTTGGTGTTTTGGTGTCTCCATTAGGTTTTGTTGGGTTCTTGTTTGTCATTATGTTAAATAGGAGTGGATTGTGGGTTTTGGAGAACATCAGGTAGGTTTAGGGTGTCTTTGGGGTGGATCTATGGTTTTGGGGGATTTTCTTCCAGTTTTGGGGGTGATGCCGTTCTTGTTTGGGGTGTTTTTGACGTTTTTTGGGGTCTCTGTTGGGTTCTGTTGGGTTCTCGTTGGTCATCGTGTTGGAAAAGGGTAAATTGTGGTTTTTGGAGAAGATCAGGTAGGTTTAGGGTGTCTTTGGGGTGGATCTATGGTTTTGGGGGATTTTCTTCCAGTTTTGGTGGTGATGCCGTTCTTGTTTGGGGTGTTTTTGACGTTTTTTGGTGTCTCCATTAGGTTTTGTTGGGTTCTTGTTTGTCATTATGTTAAATAGGAGTGGATTGTGGGTTTTGGAGAACATCAGGTAGGTTTAGGGTGTCTTTGGGGTGGATCTATGGTTTTGGCGTATTTTCTTCCAGTTTTGGTGGTGATGCCGTTCTTGTTTGGGGTGTTTTTGACGTTTTTTGGGGTCTCCGTTGGGTTTTGTTGGGTTCTCGTTGGTTATCATGGTGGAAAAGGGTAAATTGTGGTTTTTGGAGAACATCAGGTAGGTTTGGGGTGGTTTTGGGGTGGATCTATGGTTTTGGGGGATTTTCTTCCAGTTTTGGGGGTGATGCCGATATTTTTTGTGGTGTTTTTTGGTGTTTTGGTGTCTCCATTAGGTTTTGTTGGGTTCTTGTTTGTCATTATGTTAAATAGGAGTGTATTGTGGGTTTTGGAGAACATCAGGTAGGTTTAGGGTGTCTTTGGGGTGGATCTATGGTTTTGGGGGATTTTCTTCCAGTTTTGGTGGTGATGCCGTTCTTGTTTGGGGTGTTTTTGACGTTTTTTGGGGTCTCCGTTGGGTTTTGTTGGGTTCTCGTTGGTTATCATGGTGGAAAAGGGTAAATTGTGGGTTTTGGAGAAAATCAGGTAGGTTTAGGGTGTCTCTGGGGTGGATCTATGGTTTTGGGGGATTTTCTTCCAGTTTTGGGTGTGATGCCGATATTTTTTGTGGTGTTTTTTACGTGTTTTGGGGTCTCCATTAGGTTTTGTTGGGTTCTTGTTTGTCATTATGTTAAATAGGAGTGGATTGTGGGTTTTGGAGAACATCAGGTAGGTTTAGGGTGGTTTTGGGGTGGATCTATGGTTTTGGGGGATTTTCTTCCAGTTTTGGTGGTGATGCCGTTCTTGTTTGGGGTGTTTTTGACGTTTTTTGGGGTCTCTGTTGGGTTCTGTTGGGTTCTCGTTGGTCATCGTGTTGGAAAAGGGTAAATTGTGGTTTTGGAGAACATCAGGTAGGTTTAGGGTGTCTTTGGGGTGGATCTATGGTTTTGGGGGATTTTCTTCCAGTTTTGGTGGTGATGCCGTTCTTGTTTGGGGTGTTTTTGACGTTTTTTGGGGTCTCTGTTGGGTTCTGTTGGGTTCTCGTTGGTCATCGTGTTGGAAAAGGGTAAATTGTGGGTTTTGGAGAACATCAGGTAGGTTTAGGGTGTCTTTGGGGTGGATCTATGGTTTTGGGGGATTTTCTTCCAGTTTTGGTGGTGATGCCGTTCTTGTTTGGGGTGTTTTTGACGTTTTTTTGGGGTCTCCGTTGGGTTTTGTTGGGTTCTCGTTGGTTATCATGGTGGAAAAGGGTAAATTGTGGGTTTTGGAGAACATCAGGTAGGTTTAGGGTGTCTTTGGGGTGGATCTATGGTTTTGGGGGATTTTCTTCCAGTTTTCGGGGTGATGTCGATATTTTTTGGGGTGTTTTTTACGTGTTTTGGGGTCTCCATTAGGTTTTGTTGGGTTCTTGTTTGTCATTATGTTAAATAGGAGTGGATTGTGGTTTTTGGAGAACATCAGGTAGGTTTAGGGTGTCTTTGGGGTGGATCTATGGTTTTGGGGGATTTTCTTCCAGTTTTGGGGGTGATGCCGTTCTTGTTTGGGGTGTTTTTGACGTTTTTTGGGGTCTCTGTTGGGTTCTGTTGGGTTCTCGTTGGTCATCGTGTTGGAAAAGGGTAAATTGTGGTTTTTGGAGAAGATCAGGTAGGTTTAGGGTGTCTTTGGGGTAGATCTATGGTTTTGGGGGATTTTCTTCCAGTTTTGGTGGTGATGCCGTTCTTGTTTGGGGTGTTTTTGACGTTTTTTGGTGTCTCCATTAGGTTTTGTTGGGTTCTTGTTTGTCATTATGTTAAATAGGAGTGGATTGTGGGTTTTGGAGAACATCAGGTAGGTTTAGGGTGTCTTTGGGGTGGATCTATGGTTTTGGCGTATTTTCTTCCAGTTTTGGTGGTGATGCCGTTCTTGTTTGGGGTGTTTTTTGACGTTTTTTGGGGTCTCCGTTGGGTTTTGTTGGGTTCTCGTTGGTTATCATGGTGGAAAAGGGTAAATTGTGGTTTTTGGAGAACATCAGGTAGGTTTGGGGTGGTTTTGGGGTGGATCTATGGTTTTGGGGGATTTTCTTCCAGTTTTGGGGGTGATGCCGATATTTTTTGTGGTGTTTTTGGTGTTTTGGTGTCTCCATTAGGTTTTGTTGGGTTCTTGTTTGTCATTATGTTAAATAGGAGTGTATTGTGGGTTTTGGAGAACATCAGGTAGGTTTAGGGTGTCTTTGGGGTGGATCTATGGTTTTGGGGGATTTTCTTCCAGTTTTGGTGGTGATGCCGTTCTTGTTTGGGGTGTTTTTGACGTTTTTTGGGGTCTCCGTTGGGTTTTGTTGGGTTCTCGTTGGTTATCATGGTGGAAAAGGGTAAATTGTGGGTTTTGGAGAAAATCAGGTAGGTTTAGGGTGTCTCTGGGGTGGATCTATGGTTTTGGGGGATTTTCTTCCAGTTTTGGGTGTGATGCCGATATTTTTTGTGGTGTTTTTTACGTGTTTTGGGGTCTCCATTAGGTTTTGTTGGGTTCTTGTTTGTCATTATGTTAAATAGGAGTGGATTGTGGGTTTTGGAGAACATCAGGTAGGTTTAGGGTGGTTTTGGGGTGGATCTATGGTTTTGGGGGATTTTCTTCCAGTTTTGGTGGTGATGCCGTTCTTGTTTGGGGTGTTTTTGACGTTTTTTGGGGTCTCTGTTGGGTTCTGTTGGGTTCTCGTTGGTCATCGTGTTGGAAAAGGGTAAATTGTGGTTTTGGAGAACATCAGGTAGGTTTAGGGTGTCTTTGGGGTGGATCTATGGTTTTGGGGGATTTTCTTCCAGTTTTGGTGGTGATGCCGTTCTTGTTTGGGGTGTTTTTGACGTTTTTTGGGGTCTCTGTTGGGTTCTGTTGGGTTCTCGTTGGTCATCGTGTTGGAAAAGGGTAAATTGTGGGTTTTGGAGAACATCAGGTAGGTTTAGGGTGTCTTTGGGGTGGATCTATGGTTTTGGGGGATTTTCTTCCAGTTTTGGTGGTGATGCCGTTCTTGTTTGGGGTGTTTTTGACGTTTTTTTGGGGTCTCCGTTGGGTTTTGTTGGGTTCTCGTTGGTTATCATGGTGGAAAAGGGTAAATTGTGGGTTTTGGAGAACATCAGGTAGGTTTAGGGTGTCTTTGGGGTGGATCTATGGTTTTGGGGGATTTTCTTCCAGTTTTCGGGGTGATGCCGATATTTTTTGGGGTGTTTTTTACGTGTTTTGGGGTCTCCATTAGGTTTTGTTGGGTTCTTGTTTGTCATTATGTTAAATAGGAGTGGATTGTGGGTTTTGGAGAACATCAGGTAGTTTTAGGGTGGTTTTGGGGTGGATCTATGGTTTTGGGGGATTTTCTTCCAGTTTTGGTGGTGATGCCGTTCTTGTTTGGGGTGTTTTTGACGTTTTTTGGGGTCTCTGTTGGGTTCTGTTGGGTTCTCGTTGGTCATCGTGTTGGAAAAGGGTAAATTGTGGTTTTTGGAGAACATCAGGTAGGTTTAGGGTGTCTTTGGGGTGGATCTATGGTTTTGGGGGATTTTCTTCCAGTTTTGGTGGTGATGCCGTTCTTGTTTGGGGTGTTTTTGACGTGTTTTGGTGTCTCCATTAGGTTTTGTTGGGTTCTTGTTTGTCATTATGTTAAATAGGTGTGGATTGTGGGTTTTGGAGAACATCAGGTAGGTTTAGGGTGGTTTTGGGGTGGATCTATGGTTTTGGGGGATTTTCTTCCAGTTTTGGGGGTGATGCCGTTCTTGTTTGGGGTGTTTTTGACGTTTTTTGGGGTCTCCGTTGGGTTTTGTTGGGTTCTCGTTGGTTATCATGGTGGAAAAGGGTAAATTGTGGGTTTTGGAGAACATCAGGTAGGTTTAGGGTGGTTTTGGGGTGGATCTATGGTTTTGGGGGATTTTCTTCCAGTTTTGGGGGTGATGCCGATATTTTTTGTGGTGTTTTTTACGTGTTTTGGTGTCTCCATTAGGTTTTGTTGGGTTCTTGTTTGTCATTATGTTAAATAGGAGTGGATTGTGGGTTTTGGAGAACATCAGGTAGTTTTAGGGTGGTTTTGGGGTGGATCTATGGTTTTGGGGGATTTTCTTCCAGTTTTGGGGGTGATGCCGTTCTTGTTTGGGGTGTTTTTGACGTTTTTTGGGGTCTCTGTTGGGTTCTGTTGGGTTCTCGTTGGTCATCGTGTTGGAAAAGTGTAAATTGTGGGTTTTGGAGAACATCAGGTAGGTTTAGGGTGTCTTTGGGGTGGATCTATGGTTTTGGGGGATTTTCTTCCAGTTTTGGGGGTGATGCCGTTCTTGTTTGGGGTGTTTTTGACGTGTTTTGGTGTCTCCATTAGGTTTTGTTGGGTTCTTGTTTGTCATTATGTTAAATAGGTGTGGATTGTGGGTTTTGGAGAACATCAGGTAGGTTTAGGGTGGTTTTGGGGTGGATCTATGGTTTTGGGGGATTTTCTTCCAGTTTTGGGGGTGATGCCGTTCTTGTTTGGGGTGTTTTTGACGTTTTTTGGGGTCTCCGTTGGGTTTTGTTGGGTTCTCGTTGGTTATCATGGTGGAAAAGGGTAAATTGTGGGTTTTGGAGAAGATCAGGTAGGTTTAGGGTGGTTTTGGGGTGGATCTATGGTTTTGGGGGATTTTCTTCCAGTTTTGGGGGTGATGCCGATATTTTTTGTGGTGTTTTTTACGTGTTTTGGTGTCTCCATTAGGTTTTGTTGGGTTCTTGTTTGTCATTATGTTAAATAGGAGTGGATTGTGGGTTTTGGAGAACATCAGGTAGTTTTAGGGTGGTTTTGGGGTGGATCTATGGTTTTGGGGGATTTTCTTCCAGTTTTGGGGGTGATGCCGTTCTTGTTTGGGGTGTTTTTGACGTTTTTTGGGGTCTCTGTTGGGTTCTGTTGGGTTCTCGTTGGTCATCGTGTTGGAAAAGGGTAAATTGTGGGTTTTGGAGAAGATCAGGTAGGTTTAGGGTGTCTTTGGGGTGGATCTATGGTTTTGGGGGATTTTCTTCCAGTTTTGGTGGTGATGCCGTTCTTGTTTGGGGTGTTTTTGACGTTTTTTGGGGTCTCCGTTGGGTTTTGTTGGGTTCTCGTTGGTTATCATGGTGGAAAAGGGTAAATTGTGGGTTTTGGAGAACATCAGGTAGGTTTAGGGTGTCTTTGGGGTGGATCTATGGTTTTGGGGGATTTTCTTCCAGTTTTGGGGGTGATGCCGATATTTTTTTGGGGTGTTTTTTACGTGTTTTGGGGTCTCCATTAGGTTTTGTTGGGTTCTTGTTTGTCATTATGTTAAATAGGAGTGGATTGTGGGTTTTGGAGAACATCAGGTAGTTTTAGGGTGGTTTTGGGGTGGATCTATGGTTTTGGGGGATTTTCTTCCAGTTTTGGTGGTGATGCCGTTCTTGTTTGGGGTGTTTTTGACGTTTTTTGGGGTCTCTGTTGGGTTCTGTTGGGTTCTCGTTGGTCATCGTGTTGGAAAAGGGTAAATTGTGGTTTTGGAGAACATCAGGTAGGTTTAGGGTGTCTTTGGGGTGGATCTATGGTTTTGGGGGATTTTCTTCCAGTTTTGGTGGTGATGCCGTTCTTGTTTGGGGTGTTTTTGACGTTTTTTGGGGTCTCTGTTGGGTTCTGTTGGGTTCTCGTTGGTCATCGTGTTGGAAAAGGGTAAATTGTGGGTTTTGGAGAACATCAGGTAGGTTTAGGGTGTCTTTGGGGTGGATCTATGGTTTTGGGGGATTTTCTTCCAGTTTTGGGGGTGATGCCGTTCTTGTTTGGGGTGGTTTTGACGTTTTTTGGGGTCTCCGTTGGGTTTTGTTGGGTTCTCGTTGGTTATCATGGTGGAAAAGGGTAAATTGTGGGTTTTGGAGAAAATCAGGTAGGTTTAGGGTGTCTTTGGGGTGGATCTATGGTTTTGGGGGATTTTCTTCCAGTTTTGGGGGTGACGCCGATATTTTTTGGGGTGTTTTTTACGTGTTTTGGGGTCTCCATTAGGTTTTGTTGGGTTCTTGTTTGTCATTATGTTAAATAGGAGTGGATTGTGGTTTTTGGAGAAGATCAGGTAGGTTTAGGGTGTCTTTGGGGTGGATCTATGGTTTTGGGGGATTTTCTTCCAGTTTTGGTGGTGATGCCGTTCTTGTTTGGGGTGTTTTTGACGTGTTTTGGTGTCTCCATTAGGTTTTGTTGGGTTCTTGTTTGTCATTATGTTAAATAGGAGTGGATTGTGGGTTTTGGAGAACATCAGGTAGGTTTAGGGTGTCTTTGGGGTGGATCTATGGTTTTGGGGGATTTTCTTCCAGTTTTGGGGGTGATGCCGTTCTTGTTTGGGGTGTTTTTGACGTTTTTTGGGGTCTCTGTTGGGTTCTGTTGTGTTCTCGTTGGTCATCGTGTTGGAAAAGGGTAAATTGTGGTTTTTGGAGAAGATCAGGTAGGTTTAGGGTGTCTTTGGGGTGGATCTATGGTTTTGGGGGATTTTCTTCCAGTTTTGGTGGTGATGCCGTTCTTGTTTGGGGTGTTTTTGACGTTTTTTGGGGTCTCCGTTGGGTTTTGTTGGGTTCTCGTTGGTTATCATGGTGGAAAAGGGTAAATTGTGGGTGTTGGAGAAAATCAGGTAGGTTTAGGGTGTCTTTGGGGTGGATCTATGGTTTTGAGGGATTTTCTTCCAGTTTTGGGGGTGATGCCGATATTTTTTGTGGTGTTTTTTACGTGTTTTGGGGTCTACATTAGGTTTTGTTGGGTTCTTGTTTGTCATTATGTTAAATAGGAGTGGATTGTGGGTTTTGGAGAACATCAGGTAGGTTTAGGGTGTCTTTGGGGTGGATCTATGGTTTTGGGGGATTTTCTTCCAGTTTTGGTGGTGATGCCGTTCTTGTTTGGGGTGTTTTTGACGTTTTTTGGGGTCTCCGTTGGGTTTTGTTGGGTTCTCGTTGGTTATCATGGTGGAAAAGGGTAAATTGTGGGTTTTGGAGAAGATCAGGTAGGTTTAGGGTGGTTTTGGGGTGGATCTATGGTTTTGGGGGATTTTCTTCCAGTTTTGGGGGTGATGCCGATATTTTTTGTGGTGTTTTTTACGTGTTTTGGTGTCTCCATTAGGTTTTGTTGGGTTCTTGTTTGTCATTATGTTAAATAGGAGTGGATTGTGGGTTTTGGAGAACATCAGGTAGTTTTAGGGTGGTTTTGGGGTGGATCTATGGTTTTGGGGGATTTTCTTCCAGTTTTGGGGGTGATGCCGTTCTTGTTTGGGGTGTTTTTGACGTTTTTTGGGGTCTCTGTTGGGTTCTGTTGGGTTCTCGTTGGTCATCGTGTTGGAAAAGTGTAAATTGTGGGTTTTGGAGAACATCAGGTAGGTTTAGGGTGTCTTTGGGGTGGATCTATGGTTTTGGGGGATTTTCTTCCAGTTTTGGGGGTGATGCCGTTCTTGTTTGGGGTGTTTTTGACGTGTTTTGGTGTCTCCATTAGGTTTTGTTGGGTTCTTGTTTGTCATTATGTTAAATAGGTGTGGATTGTGGGTTTTGGAGAAGATCAGGTAGGTTTAGGGTGGTTTTGGGGTGGATCTATGGTTTTGGGGGATTTTCTTCCAGTTTTGGGGGTGATGCCGTTCTTGTTTGGGGTGTTTTTGACGTTTTTTGGGGTCTCCGTTGGGTTTTGTTGGGTTCTCGTTGGTTATCATGGTGGAAAAGGGTAAATTGTGGTTTTTGGAGAAGATCAGGTAGGTTTAGGGTGGTTTTGGGGTGGATCTATGGTTTTGGGGGATTTTCTTCCAGTTTTGGGGGTGATGCCGATATTTTTTGTGGTGTTTTTTACGTGTTTTGGTGTCTCCATTAGGTTTTGTTGGGTTCTTGTTTGTCATTATGTTAAATAGGAGTGGATTGTGGGTTTTGGAGAACATCAGGTAGTTTTAGGGTGGTTTTGGGGTGGATCTATGGTTTTGGGGGATTTTCTTCCAGTTTTGGGGGTGATGCCGTTCTTGTTTGGGGTGTTTTTGACGTTTTTTGGGGTCTCTGTTGGGTTCTGTTGGGTTCTCGTTGGTCATCGTGTTGGAAAAGGGTAAATTGTGGTTTTTGGAGAAGATCAGGTAGGTTTAGGGTGTCTTTGGGGTGGATCTATGGTTTTGGGGGATTTTCTTCCAGTTTTGGTGGTGATGCCGTTCTTGTTTGGGGTGTTTTTGACGTTTTTTGGGGTCTCCGTTGGGTTTTGTTGGGTTCTCGTTGGTTATCATGGTGGAAAAGGGTAAATTGTGGGTTTTGGAGAAGATCAGGTAGGTTTAGGGTGGTTTTGGGGTGGATCTATGGTTTTGGGGGATTTTCTTCCAGTTTTGGGGGTGATGCCGATATTTTTTGTGGTGTTTTTTACGTGTTTTGGTGTCTCCATTAGGTTTTGTTGGGTTCTTGTTTGTCATTATGTTAAATAGGAGTGGATTGTGGGTTTTGGAGAACATCAGGTAGTTTTAGGGTGGTTTTGGGGTGGATCTATGGTTTTGGGGGATTTTCTTCCAGTTTTGGGGGTGATGCCGTTCTTGTTTGGGGTGTTTTTGACGTTTTTTGGGGTCTCTGTTGGGTTCTGTTGGGTTCTCGTTGGTCATCGTGTTGGAAAAGTGTAAATTGTGGGTTTTGGAGAACATCAGGTAGGTTTAGGGTGTCTTTGGGGTGGATCTATGGTTTTGGGGGATTTTCTTCCAGTTTTGGGGGTGATGCCGTTCTTGTTTGGGGTGTTTTTGACGTGTTTTGGTGTCTCCATTAGGTTTTGTTGGGTTCTTGTTTGTCATTATGTTAAATAGGTGTGGATTGTGGGTTTTGGAGAACATCAGGTAGGTTTAGGGTGGTTTTGGGGTGGATCTATGGTTTTGGGGGATTTTCTTCCAGTTTTGGGGGTGATGCCGTTCTTGTTTGGGGTGTTTTTGACGTTTTTTGGGGTCTCCGTTGGGTTTTGTTGGGTTCTCGTTGGTTATCATGGTGGAAAAGGGTAAATTGTGGTTTTTGGAGAAGATCAGGTAGGTTTAGGGTGGTTTTGGGGTGGATCTATGGTTTTGGGGGATTTTCTTCCAGTTTTGGGGGTGATGCCGATATTTTTTGTGGTGTTTTTTACGTGTTTTGGTGTCTCCATTAGGTTTTGTTGGGTTCTTGTTTGTCATTATGTTAAATAGGAGTGGATTGTGGGTTTTGGAGAACATCAGGTAGTTTTAGGGTGGTTTTGGGGTGGATCTATGGTTTTGGGGGATTTTCTTCCAGTTTTGGGGGTGATGCCGTTCTTGTTTGGGGTGTTTTTGACGTTTTTTGGGGTCTCTGTTGGGTTCTGTTGGGTTCTCGTTGGTCATCGTGTTGGAAAAGGGTAAATTGTGGGTTTTGGAGAAGATCAGGTAGGTTTAGGGTGTCTTTGGGGTGGATCTATGGTTTTGGGGGATTTTCTTCCAGTTTTGGTGGTGATGCCGTTCTTGTTTGGGGTGTTTTTGACGTTTTTTGGGGTCTCCGTTGGGTTTTGTTGGGTTCTCGTTGGTTATCATGGTGGAAAAGGGTAAATTGTGGGTTTTGGAGAACATCAGGTAGGTTTAGGGTGTCTTTGGGGTGGATCTATGGTTTTGGGGATTTTCTTCCAGTTTTGGTGGTGATGCCGTTCTTGTTTGGGGTGTTTTTGACGTTTTTTGGGGTCTCTGTTGGGTTCTGTTGGGTTCTCGTTGGTCATCGTGTTGGAAAAGGGTAAATTGTGGGTTTTGGAGAACATCAGGTAGGTTTAGGGTGTCTTTGGGGTGGATCTATGGTTTTGGGGGATTTTCTTCCAGTTTTGGGGGTGATGCCGTTCTTGTTTGGGGTGGTTTTGACGTTTTTTGGGGTCTCCGTTGGGTTTTGTTGGGTTCTCGTTGGTTATCATGGTGGAAAAGGGTAAATTGTGGGTTTTGGAGAAAATCAGGTAGGTTTAGGGTGTCTTTGGGGTGGATCTATGGTTTTGGGGGATTTTCTTCCAGTTTTGGGGGTGACGCCGATATTTTTTGGTTTTTTTTTTACGTGTTTTGGGGTCTCCATTAGGTTTTGTTGGGTTCTTGTTTGTCATTATGTTAAATAGGAGTGGATTGTGGGTTTTGGAGAACATCAGGTAGTTTTAGGGTGGGTTTGGGGTGGATCTATGGTTTTGGGGGATTTTCTTCCAGTTTTGGTGGTGATGCCGTTCTTGTTTGGGGTGTTTTTGACGTTTTTTGGGGTCTCCGTTGGGTTTTGTTGGGTTCTCGTTGGTTATCATGGTGGAAAAGGGTAAATTGTGGGTTTTGGAGAAAATCAGGTAGGTTTAGGGTGTCTTTGGGGTGGATCTATGGTTTTGGGGGATTTTCTTCCAGTTTTGGGGGTGATGCCGTTCTTGTTTGTGGTGTTTTTGACGTTTTTTGGGGTCTCCGTTGGGTTTTGTTGGGTTCTCGTTGGTTATCATGGTGGAAAAGGGTAAATTGTGGGTTTTGGAGAACATCAGGTAGGTTTAGGGTGTCTTTGGGGTGGATCTATGGTTTTGGGGGATTTTCTTCCAGTTTTGGGGGTGATGCCGATATTTTTTGGGGTGTTTTTTACGTGTTTTGGTGTCTCCATTAGGTTTTGTTGGGTTCTTGTTTGTCATTATGTTAAATAGGAGTGGATTGTGGGTTTTGGAGAACATCAGGTAGGTTTAGGGTGGGTTTGGGGTGGATCTATGGTTTTGGGGGATTTTCTTCCAGTTTTGGTGGTGATGCCGTTCTTGTTTGGGGTGTTTTTGACGTTTTTTGGGGTCTCTGTTGGGTTCTGTTGGGTTCTCGTTGGTCATCGTGTTGGAAAAGGGTAAATTGTGGTTTTGGAGAACATCAGGTAGGTTTAGGGTGTCTTTGGGGTGGATCTATGGTTTTGGGGGATTTTCTTCCAGGTTTGGTGGTGATGCCGTTCTTGTTTGGGGTGTTTTTGACGTTTTTTGGGGTCTCTGTTGGGTTCTGTTGGGTTCTCGTTGGTCATCGTGTTGGAAAAGGGTAAATTGTGGGTTTTGGAGAACATCAGGTAGGTTTAGGGTGTCTTTGGGGTGGATCTATGGTTTTGGGGGATTTTCTTCCAGTTTTGGGGGTGATGCCGTTCTTGTTTGGGGTGGTTTTGACGTTTTTTGGGGTCTCCGTTGGGTTTTGTTGGGTTCTCGTTCGTTGGTTATCATGGTGGAAAAGGGTAAATTGTGGGTTTTGGAGAAAATCAGGTAGGTTTAGGGTGTCTTTGGGGTGGATCTATGGTTTTGGGGGATTTTCTTCCAGTTTTGGGGGTGATGCCGATATTTTTTGGGGTGTTTTTTACGTGTTTTGGGGTCTCCATTAGGTTTTGTTGGGTTCTTGTTTGTCATTATGTTAAATAGGAGTGGATTGTGGGTTTTGGAGAACATCAGGTAGGTTTAGGGTGGTTTTGGGGTGGATCTATGGTTTTGGGGGATTTTCTTCCAGTTTTGGTGGTGATGCCGTTCTTGTTTGGGGTGTTTTTGACGTTTTTTGGGGTCTCTGTTGGGTTCTGTTGGGTTCTCGTTGGTCATCGTGTTGGAAAAGGGTAAATTGTGGTTTTTGGAGAACATCAGGTAGGTTTAGGGTGTCTTTGGGGTGGATCTATGGTTTTGGGGGATTTTCTTCCAGTTTTGGTGGTGATGCCGTTCTTGTTTGGGGTGTTTTTGACGTGTTTTGGTGTCTCCATTAGGTTTTGTTGGGTTCTTGTTTGTCATTATGTTAAATAGGTGTGGATTGTGGGTTTTGGAGAACATCAGGTAGGTTTAGGGTGGTTTTGGGGTGGATCTATGGTTTTGGGGGATTTTCTTCCAGTTTTGGGGGTGATGCCGTTCTTGTTTGGGGTGTTTTTGACGTTTTTTGGGGTCTCCGTTGGGTTTTGTTGGGTTCTCGTTGGTTATCATGGTGGAAAAGGGTAAATTGTGGGTTTTGGAGAAGATCAGGTAGGTTTAGGGTGGTTTTGGGGTGGATCTATGGTTTTGGGAGATTTTCTTCCAGTTTTGGGGGTGATGCCGATATTTTTTGTGGTGTTTTTTACGTGTTTTGGTGTCTCCATTAGGTTTTGTTGGGTTCTTGTTTGTCATTATGTTAAATAGGAGTGGATTGTGGGTTTTGGAGAACATCAGGTAGTTTTAGGGTGGGTTTGGGGTGGATCTATGGTTTTGGGGGATTTTCTTCCAGTTTTGGGGGTGATGCCGTTCTTGTTTGGGGTGTTTTTGACGTTTTTTGGGTCTCTGTTGGGTTCTGTTGGGTTCTCGTTGGTCATCGTGTTGGAAAAGTGTAAATTGTGGGTTTTGGAGAACATCAGGTAGGTTTAGGGTGTCTTTGGGGTGGATCTATGGTTTTGGGGGATTTTCTTCCAGTTTTGGGGGTGATGCCGTTCTTGTTTGGGGTGTTTTTGACGTGTTTTGGTGTCTCCATTAGGTTTTGTTGGGTTCTTGTTTGTCATTATGTTAAATAGGTGTGGATTGTGGGTTTTGGAGAACATCAGGTAGGTTTAGGGTGGTTTTGGGGTGGATCTATGGTTTTGGGGGATTTTCTTCCAGTTTTGGGGGTGATGCCGTTCTTGTTTGGGGTGTTTTTGACGTTTTTTGGGGTCTCCGTTGGGTTTTGTTGGGTTCTCGTTGGTTATCATGGTGGAAAAGGGTAAATTGTGGTTTTTGGAGAAGATCAGGTAGGTTTAGGGTGGTTTGGGGTGGATCTATGGTTTTGGGGGATTTTCTTCCAGTTTTGGGGGTGATGCCGATATTTTTTGTGGTGTTTTTTACGTGTTTTGGTGTCTCCATTAGGTTTTGTTGGGTTCTTGTTTGTCATTATGTTAAATAGGAGTGGATTGTGGGTTTTGGAGAACATCAGGTAGTTTTAGGGTGGTTTTGGGGTGGATCTATGGTTTTGGGGGATTTTCTTCCAGTTTTGGGGGTGATGCCGTTCTTGTTTGGGGTGTTTTTGACGTTTTTTGGGGTCTCTGTTGGGTTCTGTTGGGTTCTCGTTGGTCATCGTGTTGGAAAAGGGTAAATTGTGGGTTTTGGAGAACATCAGGTAGGTTTAGGGTGTCTTTGGGGTGGATCTATGGTTTTGGGGGATTTTCTTCCAGTTTTGGTGGTGATGCCGTTCTTGTTTGGGGTGTTTTTGACGTTTTTTGGGGTCTCCGTTGGGTTTTGTTGGGTTCTCGTTGGTTATCATGGTGGAAAAGGGTAAATTGTGGGTTTTGGAGAACATCAGGTAGGTTTAGGGTGTCTTTGGGGTGGATCTATGGTTTTGGGGGATTTTCTTCCAGTTTTGGGGGTGATGCCGATATTTTTTGGGGTGTTTTTGACGTGTTTTGGGGTCTCCATTAGGTTTTGTTGGGTTCTTGTTTGTCATTATGTTAAATAGGAGTGGATTGTGGGTTTTGGAGAACATCAGGTAGTTTTAGGGTGGTTTTGGGGTGGATCTATGGTTTTGGGGGATTTTCTTCCAGTTTTGGTGGTGATGCCGTTCTTGTTTGGGGTGTTTTTGACGTTTTTTGGGGTCTCTGTTGGGTTCTGTTGGGTTCTCGTTGGTCATCGTGTTGGAAAAGGGTAAATTGTGGTTTTGGAGAACATCAGGTAGGTTTAGGGTGTCTTTGGGGTGGATCTATGGTTTTGGGGGATTTTCTTCCAGTTTTGGTGGTGATGCCGTTCTTGTTTGGGGTGTTTTTGACGTTTTTTGGGGTCTCTGTTGGGTTCTGTTGGGTTCTCTTTGGGTCATCGTGTTCGAAAAGGGTAAATTGTGGGTTTTGGAGAACATCAGGTAGGTTTAGGGTGTCTTTGGGGTGGATCTATGGTTTTGGGGGATTTTCTTCCAGTTTTGGGGGTGATGCCGTTCTTGTTTGGGGTGGTTTTGACGTTTTTTGGGGTCTCCGTTGGGTTTTGTTGGGTTCTCGTTGGTTATCATGGTGGAAAAGGGTAAATTGTGGTTTTTGGAGAAGATCAGGTAGGTTTAGGGTGTCTTTGGGGTGGATCTATGGTTTTGGGGGATTTTCTTCCAGTTTTGGTGGTGATGCCGTTCTTGTTTGGGGGTGTTTTTGACGTGTTTTGGTGTCTCCATTAGGTTTTGTTGGGTTCTTGTTTGTCATTATGTTAAATAGGTGTGGATTGTGGGTTTTGGAGAACATCAGGTAGGTTTAGGGTGTCTTTGGGGTGGATCTATGGTTTTGGGGGATTTTCTTCCAGTTTTGGTGGTGATGCCGTTCTTGTTTGGGGTGTTTTTGACGTTTTTTGGGGTCTCTGTTGGGTTCTGTTGTGTTCTCGTTGGTCATCGTGTTGGAAAAGGGTAAATTGTGGGTTTTGGAGAACATCAGGTAGGTTTAGGGTGTCTTTGGGGTGGATCTATGGTTTTGGGGGATTTTCTTCCAGTTTTGGTGGTGATGCCGTTCTTGTTTGGGGTGTTTTTGACGTTTTTTGGGGTCTCCGTTGGGTTTTGTTGGGTTCTCGTTGGTTATCATGGTGGAAAAGGGTAAATTGTGGTGTTGGAGAAAATCAGGTAGGTTTAGGGTGCCTTTGGGGTGGATCTATGGTTTTGAGGGATTTTCTTCCAGTTTTGGGGGTGATGCCGATATTTTTTGTGGTGTTTTTTACGTGTTTTGGGGTCTACATTAGGTTTTGTTGGGTTCTTGTTTGTCATTATGTTAAATAGGAGTGGATTGTGGGTTTTGGAGAACATCAGGTAGGTTTAGGGTGTCTTTGGGGTGGATCTATGGTTTTGGGGGATTTTCTTCCAGTTTTGGTGGTGATGCCGTTCTTGTTTGGGGTGTTTTTGACGTTTTTTGGGGTCTCCGTTGGGTTTTGTTGGGTTCTCGTTGGTTATCATGGTGGAAAAGGGTAAATTGTGGGTTTTGGAGAAAATCAGGTAGGTTTAGGGTGTCTTTGGGGTGGATCTATGGTTTTGGGGGATTTTCTTCCAGTTTTGGGGGTGATGCCGTTCTTGTTTGGGGTGTTTTTGACGTTTTTTGGGGTCTCCGTTGGGTTTGTTGGGTTCTCGTTGGTTATCATGGTGGAAAACGGTAAATTGTGGGTTTTGGAGAACATCAGGTAGGTTTAGGGTGTCTTTGGGGTGGATCTATGGTTTTGGGGGATTTTCTTCCAGTTTTGGGGGTGATGCCGTTCTTGTTTGGGGTGTTTTTGACGTGTTTTGGTGTCTCCATTAGGTTTTGTTGGGTTCTTGTTTGTCATTATGTTAAATAGGAGTGGATTGTGGGTTTTGGAGAACATCAGGTAGTTTTAGGGTGGTTTTGGGGGTGGATCTATGGTTTTGGGGGATTTTCTTCCAGTTTTGGTGGTGATGCCGTTCTTGTTTGGGGTGTTTTTGACGTTTTTTGGGGTCTCTGTTGGGTTCTGTTGGGTTCTCGTTGGTCATAGTTTTGGAAAAGGGTAAATTGTGGTTTTGGAGAACATCAGGTAGGTTTAGGGTGTCTTTGGGGTGGATCTATGGTTTTGGGGGATTTTCTTCCAGTTTTGGTGGTGATGCCGTTCTTGTTTGGGGTGTTTTTGACGTTTTTTGGGGTCTCTGTTGGGTTCTGTTGGGTTCTCGTTGGTCATCGTGTTGGAAAAGGGTAAATTGTGGGTTTTGGAGAAGATCAGGTAGGTTTAGGGTGTCTTTGGGGTGGATCTATGGTTTTGGGGGATTTTCTTCCAGTTTTGGGGTGATGCCGTTCTTGTTTGGGGTGGTTTTGACGTTTTTTGGGGTCTCCGTTGGGTTTTGTTGGGTTCTCGTTGGTTATCATGGTGGAAAAGGGTAAATTGTGGGTTTTGGAGAAAATCAGGTAGGTTTAGGGTGTCTTTGGGGTGGATCTATGGTTTTGGGGGATTTTCTTCCAGTTTTGGGGGTGACGCCGATATTTTTTGGGGTGTTTTTTACGTGTTTTGGGGTCTCCATTAGGTTTTGTTGGGTTCTTGTTTGTCATTATGTTAAATAGGAGTGGATTGTGGGTTTTGGAGAACATCAGGTAGGTTTAGGGTGTCTTTGGGGTGGATCTATGGTTTTGGGGGATTTTCTTCCAGTTTTGGTGGTGATGCCGTTCTTGTTTGGGGTGTTTTTGACGTTTTTTGGGGTCTCCGTTGGGTTTTGTTGGGTTCTCGTTGGTTATCATGGTGGAAAAGGGTAAATTGTGGGTTTTGGAGAAAATCAGGTAGGTTTAGGGTGTCTTTGGGGTGGATCTATGGTTTTGGGGGATTTTCTTCCAGTTTTGGGGGTGATGCCGTTCTTGTTTGTGGTGTTTTTGACGTTTTTTGGGGTCTCCGTTGGGTTTTGTTGGGTTCTCGTTGGTTATCATGGTGGAAAAGGGTAAATTGTGGGTTTTGGAGAACATCAGGTAGGTTTAGGGTGTCTTTGGGGTGGATCTATGGTTTTGGGGGATTTTCTTCCAGTTTTGGGGGTGATGCCGATATTTTTTGGGGTGTTTTTTACGTGTTTTGGGGTCTCCATTAGGTTTTGTTGGGTTCTTGTTTGTCATTATGTTAAATAGGAGTGGATTGTGGGTTTTGGAGAACATCAGGTAGGTTTAGGGTGGGTTTGGGGTGGATCTATGGTTTTGGGGGATTTCTTCCAGTTTTGGTGGTGATGCCGTTCTTGTTTGGGGTGTTTTTGACGTTTTTTGTGGTCTCTGTTGGGTTCTGTTGGGTTCTCGTTGGTCATCGTGTTGGAAAAGGGTAAATTGTGGTTTTGGAGAACATCAGGTAGGTTTAGGGTGTCTTTGGGGTGGATCTATGGTTTTGGGGGATTTTCTTCCAGGTTTGGTGGTGATGCCGTTCTTGTTTGGGGGTGTTTTTGACGTTTTTTTGGGTCTCTGTTGGGTTCTGTTGGGTTCTCGTTGGTCATCGTGTTGGAAAAGGGTAAATTGTGGGTTTTGGAGAAAATCAGGTAGGTTTAGGGTGTCTTTGGGGTGGATCTATGGTTTTGGGGGATTTTCTTCCAGTTTTGGGGTGATGCCGTTCTTGTTTGGGGTGTTTTTGACGTTTTTTGGGGTCTCCGTTGGGTTTTGTTGGGTTCTCGTTGGTTATCATGGTGGAAAAGGGTAAATTGTGGGTTTTGGAGAACATCAGGTAGGTTTAGGGTGTCTTTGGGGTGGATCTATGGTTTTGGGGGATTTTCTTCCAGTTTTGGGTGTGATGCCGATATTTTTTGGGTTGTTTTTTACGTGTTTTGGGGTCTCCATTAGGTTTTGTTGGGTTCTTGTTTGTCATTATGTTAAATAGGTGTGGATTGTGCGTTTTTGGAGAACATCAGGTAGTTTTAGGGTGGTTTTGGGGTGGATCTATGGTTTTGGGGGATTTTCTTCCAGTTTTGGTGGTGATGCCGTTCTTGTTTGGGGTGTTTTTGACGTTTTTTGGGGTCTCTGTTGGGTTCTGTTGGGTTCTCGTTGGTCATCGTGTTGGAAAAGGGTAAATTGTGGTTTTGGAGAACATCAGGTAGGTTTAGGGTGTCTTTGGGGTGGATCTATGGTTTTGGGGGATTTTCTTCCAGTTTTGGGGGTGATGCCGTTCTTGTTTGGGGTGTTTTTGACGTTTTTTGGGGTCTCTGTTGGGTTCTGTTGGGTTCTCGTTGGTCATCGTGTTGGAAAAGGGTAAATTGTGGGTTTTGGAGAAGATCAGGTAGGTTTAGGGTGTCTTTGGGGTGGATCTATGGTTTTGGGGGATTTTCTTCCAGTTTGGGGGGTGATGCCGTTCTTGTTTGGGGTGGTTTTGACGTTTTTGGGGTCTCCGTTGGGTTTTGTTGGGTTCTCGTTGGTTATCATGGTGGAAAAGGGTAAATTGTGGGTTTTGGAGAAAATCAGGTAGGTTTAGGGTGTCTTTGGGGTGGATCTATGGTTTTGGGGGATTTTCTTCCAGTTTTGGGGGTGATGCCGTTCTTGTTTGGGGTGTTTTTGACGTGTTTTGGGGTCTCCATTAGGTTTTGTTGGGTTCTTGTTTGTCATTATGTTAAATAGGAGTGGATTGTGGGTTTTGGAGAACATCAGGTAGGTTTAGGGTGTCTTTGGGGTGGATCTATGGTTTTGGGGGATTTTCTTCCAGTTTTGGTGGTGATGCCGTTCTTGTTTGGGGTGTTTTTGACGTGTTTTGGTGTCTCCATTAGGTTTTGTTGGGTTCTTGTTTGTCATTATGTTAAATAGGTGTGGATTGTGGGTTTTGGAGAACATCAGGTAGGTTTAGGGTGTCTTTGGGGTGGATCTATGGTTTTGGGGGATTTTCTTCCAGTTTTGGTGGTGATGTCGTTCTTGTTTGGGGTGTTTTTGACGTTTTTTGGGGTCTCTGTTGGGTTCTGTTGTGTTCTCGTTGGTCATCGTGTTGGAAAAGGGTAAATTGTGGTTTTTGGAGAACATCAGGTAGGTTTAGGGTGTCTTTGGGGTGGATCTATGGTTTTGGGGGATTTTCTTCCAGTTTTGGTGGTGATGCCGTTCTTGTTTGGGGTGTTTTTGACGTTTTTTGGGGTCTCCGTTGGGTTTTGTTGGGTTCTCGTTGGTTATCATGGTGGAAAAGGGTAAATTGTGGGTGTTGGAGAAAATCAGGTAGGTTTAGGGTGTCTTTGGGGTGGATCTATGGTTTTGGGGGATTTTCTTCCAGTTTTGGGGGTGATGCCGATATTTTTTGGGGTGTTTTTTACGTGTTTTGGGGGTCTCCATTAGGTTTTGTTGGGTTCTTGTTTGTCATTATGTTAAATAGGAGTGGATTGTGGGTTTTGGAGAACATCAGGTAGGTTTAGGGTGTCTTTGGGGTGGATCTATGGTTTTGGGGGATTTTCTTCCAGTTTTGGGGGTGATGCCGTTCTTGTTTGGGGTGTTTTTGACGTTTTTTGGGGTCTCCGTTGGGTTTTGTTGGGTTCTCGTTGGTTATCATGGTGGAAAAGGGTAAATTGTGGGTTTTGGAGAAAATCAGGTAGGTTTAGGGTGTCTTTGGGGTGGATCTATGGTTTTGGGGGATTTTCTTCCAGTTTTGGGGGTGATGCCGATATTTTTTGGGGTGTTTTTGACGTGTTTTGGTGTCTCCATTAGGTTTTGTTGGGTTCTTGTTTGTCATTATGTTAAATAGGAGTGGATTGTGGGTTTTGGAGAACATCAGGTAGTTTTAGGGTGGTTTTGGGGTGGATCTATGGTTTTGGGGGATTTTCTTCCAGTTTTGGGGGTGATGCCGTTCTTGTCTGGGGTGTTTTTGATGTTTTTTGGGGTCTCTGTTGGGTTCTGTTGGGTTCTCGTTGGTCATCGTGTTGGAAAAGGGTAAATTGTGGTTTTTGGAGAAGATCAGGTAGGTTTAGGGTGTCTTTGGGGTGGATCTATGGTTTTGGGGGATTTTCTTCCAGTTTTGGTGGTGATGCCGTTCTTGTTTGGGGTGTTTTTGACGTGTTTTGGTGTCTCCATTAGGTTTTGTTGGGTTCTTGTTTGTCATTATGTTAAATAGGTGTGGATTGTGGGTTTTGGAGAACATCAGGTAGGTTTAGGGTGTCTTTGGGGTGGATCTATGGTTTTGGGGGATTTTCTTCCAGTTTTGGTGGTGATGCCGTTCTTGTTTGGGGTGTTTTTGACGTTTTTTGGGGTCTCCATTGGGTTTTGTTGGGTTCTCGTTGGTTATCATGGTGGAAAAGGGTAAATTGTGGGTTTTGGAGAACATCAGGTAGGTTTAGGGTGGTTTTGGGGTGGATCTATGGTTTTGGCGTATTTTCTTCCAGTTTTGGGGGTGATGCCGATATTTTTTGTGGTGTTTTTTACGTGTTTTGGTGTCTCCATTAGGTTTTGTTGGGTTCTTGTTTGTCATTATGTTAAATAGGAGTGGATTGTGGGTTTTGGAGAACATCAGGTAGTTTTAGGGTGGTTTTGGGGTGGATCTATGGTTTTGGGGGATTTTCTTCCAGTTTTGGGGGTGATGCCGTTCTTGTTTGGGGTGTTTTTGATGTTTTTTGGGGTCTCTGTTGGGTTCTGTTGGGTTCTCGTTGGTCATCGTGTTGGAAAAGGGTAAATTGTGGTTTTTGGAGAACATCAGGTAGGTTTAGGGTGTCTTTGGGGTGGATCTATGGTTTTGGGGGATTTTCTTCCAGTTTTGGTGGTGATGCCGTTCTTGTTTGGGGTGTTTTTGACGTTTTTTGGGGTCTCTGTTGGGTTCTGTTGGGTTCTCGTTGGTCATCGTGTTGGAAAAGGGTAAATTGTGGGTTTTGGAGAACATCAGGTAGGTTTAGGGTGTCTTTGGGGTGGATCTATGGTTTTGGGGGATTTTCTTCCAGTTTTGGTGGTGATGCCGTTCTTGTTTGGGGTGTTTTTGACGTTTTTTGGGGTCTCCGTTGGGTTTTGTTGGGTTCTCGTTGGTTATCATGGTGGAAAAGGGTAAATTGTGGGTTTTGGAGAAAATCAGGTAGGTTTAGGGTGTCTTTGGGGTGGATCTATGGTTTTGGGGGATTTTCTTCCAGTTTTGGGGGTGATGCCGATATTTTTTGGGGTGTTTTTTACGTGTTTTGGGGTCTCCATTAGGTTTTGTTGGGTTCTTGTTTGTCATTATGTTAAATAGGAGTGGATTGTGGGTTTTGGAGAACATCAGGTAGGTTTAGGGTGGTTTTGGGGTGGATCTATGGTTTTGGGGGATTTTCTTCCAGTTTTGGTGGTGATGCCGTTCTTGTTTGGGGTGTTTTTGACGTTTTTTGGGGTCTCTGTTGGGTTCTGTTGGGTTCTCGTTGGTCATCGTGTTGGAAAAGGGTAAATTGTGGTTTTTGGAGAAGATCAGGTAGGTTTAGGGTGTTTTTGGGGTGGATCTATGGTTTTGGGGGATTTTCTTCCAGTTTTGGTGGTGATGCCGTTCTTGTTTGGGGTGTTTTTGACGTGTTTTGGTGTCTCCATTAGGTTTTGTTGGGTTCTTGTTTGTCATTATGTTAAATAGGTGTGGATTGTGGGTTTTGGAGAACATCAGGTAGGTTTAGGGTGTCTTTGGGGTGGATCTATGGTTTTGGGGGATTTTCTTCCAGTTTTGGGGGTGATGTCGTTCTTGTTTGGGGTGTTTTTGACGTTTTTTGGGGTCTCCGTTGGGTTCTGTTGGGTTCTCGTTGGTCATCGTGTTGGAAAAGGGTAAATTGTGGTTTTTGGAGAAGATCAGGTAGGTTTAGGGTGTCTTTGGGGTGGATCTATGGTTTTGGGGGATTTTCTTCCAGTTTTGGTGGTGATGCCGTTCTTGTTAGGGGTGTTTTTGACGTTTTTTGGGGTCTCCATTAGGTTTTGTTGGGTTCTTGTTTGTCATTATGTTAAATAGGTGTGGATTGTGGGTTTTGGAGAACATCAGGTAGGTTTAGGGTGTCTTTGGGTGGATCTATGGTTTTGGGGGATTTTCTTCCAGTTTTGGTGGTGATGCCGTTCTTGTTTGGGGTGTTTTTGACGTTTTTTGGGGTCTCCGTTGGGTTTTGTTGGGTTCTCGTTGGTTATCATGGTGGAAAAGGGTAAATTGTGGGTTTTGGAGAACATCAGGTAGGTTTAGGGTGGTTTTGGGGTGGATCTATGGTTTTGGCGTATTTTCTTCCAGTTTTGGGGGTGATGCCGATATTTTTTGTGGTGTTTTTTACGTGTTTTGGTGTCTCCATTAGGTTTTGTTGGGTTCTTGTTTGTCATTATGTTAAATAGGAGTGGATTGTGGGTTTTGGAGAACATCAGGTAGGTTTAGGTTGTCTTTGGGGTGGATCTATGGTTTTGGGGGATTTTCTTCCAGTTTTGGGGGTGATGCCGTTCTTGTTTGGGGTGTTTTTGACGTTTTTTGGGGTCTCCGTTGGGTTTTGTTGGGTTCTCGTTGGTTATCATGGTGGAAAAGGGTAAATTGTGGGTTTTGGAGAAAATCAGGTAGGTTTAGGGTGTCTTTGGGGTGGATCTATGGTTTTGGGGGATTTTCTTCCAGTTTTGGGGGTGATGCCGATATTTTTTGGGGTGTTTTTTACGTGTTTTGGGGTCTCCATTAGGTTTTGTTGGGTTCTTGTTTGTCATTATGTTAAATAGGAGTGGATTGTGGGTTTTGGAGAACATCAGGTAGGTTTAGGGTGGTTTTGGGGTGGATCTATGGTTTTGGGGGATTTTCTTCCAGTTTTGGTGGTGATGCCGTTCTTGTTTGGGGTGTTTTTGACGTTTTTTGGGGTCTCTGTTGGGTTCTGTTGGGTTCTCGTTGGTCATCGTGTTGGAAAAGGGTAAATTGTGGTTTTGGAGAACATCAGGTAGGTTTAGGGTGTCTTTGGGGTGGATCTATGGTTTTGGGGGATTTTCTTCCAGTTTTGGTGGTGATGCCGTTCTTGTTTGGGGTGTTTTTGACGTTTTTTTGGGGTCTCCGTTGGGTTTTGTTGGGTTCTCGTTGGTTATCATGGTGGAAAAGGGTAAATTGTGGGTTTTGGAGAACATCAGGTAGGTTTAGGGTGGTTTTGGGGTGGATCTATGGTTTTGGGGGATTTTCTTCCAGTTTTGGGGGTGATGCCGATATTTTTTGTGGTGTTTTTTACGTGTTTTGGTGTCTCCATTAGGTTTTGTTGGGTTCTTGTTTGTCATTATGTTAAATAGGAGTGGATTGTGGGTTTTGGAGAACATCAGGTAGGTTTAGGGTGGTTTTGGGGTGGATCTATGGTTTTGGGGGATTTTCTTCCAGTTTTGGTGGTGATGCCGTTCTTGTTTGGGGTGTTTTTGACGTTTTTTGGGGTCTCTGTTGGGTTCTGTTGGGTTCTCGTTGGTTATCATGGTTGAAAAGGGTAAATTGTGGGTTTTGGAGAACATCAGGTAGGTTTGGGGTGGTTTTGGGGTGGATCTATGGTTTTGGCGTATTTTCTTCCAGTTTTGGGGGTGATGCCGATATTTTTTGTGGTGTTTTTTAGGTGTTTTGGTGTCTCCATTAGGTTTTGTTGGGTTCTTGTTTGTCATTATGTTAAATAGGAGTGGATTGTGGGTTTTGGAGAACATCAGGTAGGTTTAGGGTGTCTTTGGGGTGGATCTATGGTTTTGGGGGATTTTCTTCCAGTTTTGGTGGTGATGCCGTTCTTGTTTGGGGTGTTTTTGACGTTTTTTGGGGTTTCCGTTGGGTTTTGTTGGGTTCTCGTTGGTTATCATGGTGGAAAAGGGTAAATTGTGGGTTTTGGAGAAAATCAGGTAGGTTTAGGGTGTCTTTGGGGTGGATCTATGGTTTTGGGGGATTTTCTTCCAGTTTTGGGGGTGATGCCGATATTTTTTGTGGTGTTTTTTACGTGTTTTGGGGTCTCCATTAGGTTTTGTTGGGTTCTTGTTTGTCATTATGTTAAATAGGAGTGGATTGTGGGTTTTGGAGAACATCAGGTAGGTTTAGGGTGGTTTTGGGGTGGATCTATGGTTTTGGGGGATTTTCTTCCAGTTTTGGTGGTGATGCCGTTCTTGTTTGGGGTGTTTTTGACGTTTTTTGGGGTCTCTGTTGGGTTCTGTTGGGTTCTCGTTGGTCATCGTGTTGGAAAAGGGTAAATTGTGGGTTTTGGAGAACATCAGGTAGGTTTAGGGTGTCTTTGGGGTGGATCTATGGTTTTGGGGGATTTTCTTCCAGTTTTGGGGGTGATGCCGTTCTTGTTTGGGGTGTTTTTGACGTTTTTTGGGGTCTCCGTTGGGTTTTGTTGGGTTCTCGTTGGTTATCATGGTGGAAAAGGGTAAATTGTGGGTTTTGGAGAACATCAGGTAGGTTTAGGGTGTCTTTGGGGTGGATCTATGGTTTTGGGGGATTTTCTTCCAGTTTTGGGGGTGATGCCGATATTTTTTGGGGTGTTTTTGACGTGTTTTGGGGTCTCCATTAGGTTTTGTTGGGTTCTTGTTTGTCATTATGTTAAATAGGAGTGGATTGTGGGTTTTGGAGAACATCAGGTAGTTTTAGGGTGGGTTTGGGGTGGATCTATGGTTTTGGGGGATTTTCTTCCAGTTTTGGTGGTGATGCCGTTCTTGTTTGGGGTGTTTTTGACGTTTTTTGGGGTCTCTGTTGGGTTCTGTTGGGTTCTCGTTGGTCATCGTGTTGGAAAAGGGTAAATTGTGGTTTTGGAGAACATCAGGTAGGTTTAGGGTGTCTTTGGGGTGGATCTATGGTTTTGGGGGATTTTCTTCCAGTTTTGGTGGTGATGCCGTTCTTGTTTGGGGTGTTTTTGACGTTTTTTGGGGTCTCTGTTGGGTTCTGTTGGGTTCTCGTTGGTCATCGTGTTGGAAAAGCGTAAATTGTGGGTTTTGGAGAACATCAGGTAGGTTTAGGGTGTCTTTGGGGTGGATCTATGGTTTTGGGGGATTTTCTTCCAGTTTTGGGGGTGATGCCGTTCTTGTTTGGGGTGGTTTTGACGTTTTTTGGGGTCTCCGTTGGGTTTTGTTGGGTTCTCGTTGGTTATCATGGTGGAAAAGGGTAAATTGTGGGTTTTGGAGAACATCAGGTAGGTTTAGGGTGGTTTTGGGGTGGATCTATGGTTTTGGCGTATTTTCTTCCAGTTTTGGGGGTAATGCCGATATTTTTTGGGGTGTTTTTTACGTGTTTTGGGGTCTCCATTAGGTTTTGTTGGGTTCTTGTTTGTCATTATGTTAAATAGGAGTGGATTGTGGGTTTTGGAGAACATCAGGTAGTTTTAGGGTGGTTTTGGGGTGGATCTATGGTTTTGGGGGATTTTCTTCCAGTTTTGGTGGTGATGCCGTTCTTGTTTGGGGTGTTTTTGACGTGTTTTTGGTGTCTCCATTAGGTTTTGTTGGGTTCTTGTTTGTCATTATGTTAAATAGGTGTGGATTGTGGGTTTTGGAGAACATCAGGTAGGTTTAGGGTGTCTTTGGGGTGGATCTATGGTTTTGGGGGATTTTCTTCCAGTTTTGGTGGTGATGCCGTTCTTGTTTGGGGTGTTTTTGACGTTTTTTGGTGTCTCCATTAGGTTTTGTTGGGTTCTTGTTTGTCATTATGTTAAATAGGTGTGGATTGTGGGTTTTGGAGAACATCAGGTAGGTTTAGGGTGTCTTTGGGGTGGATCTATGGTTTTGGGGGATTTCTTCCAGTTTTGGTGGTGATGCCGTTCTTGTTAGGGGTGTTTTTGACGTTTTTTGGGGTCTCCGTTGGGTTTTGTTGGGTTCTCGTTGGTTATCATGGTTGAAAAGGGTAAATTGTGGGTTTTGGAGAACATCAGGTAGGTTTGGGGTGGTTTTGGGGTGGATCTATGGTTTTGGCGTATTTTCTTCCAGTTTTGGGGGTGATGCCGATATTTTTTGTGGTGTTTTTTAGGTGTTTTGGTGTCTCCATTAGGTTTTGTTGGGTTCTTGTTTGTCATTATGTTAAATAGGAGTGGATTGTGGGTTTTGGAGAACATCAGGTAGGTTTAGGGTGTCTTTGGGGTGGATCTATGGTTTTGGGGGATTTTCTTCCAGTTTTGGTGGTGATGCCGTTCTTGTTTGGGGTGTTTTTGACGTTTTTTGGGGTTTCCGTTGGGTTTTGTTGGGTTCTCGTTGGTTATCATGGTGGAAAAGGGTAAATTGTGGGTTTTGGAGAAAATCAGGTAGGTTTAGGGTGTCTTTGGGGTGGATCTATGGTTTTGGGGGATTTTCTTCCAGTTTTGGGGGTGATGCCGATATTTTTTGGGGTGTTTTTTACGTGTTTTGGGGTCTCCATTAGGTTTTGTTGGGTTCTTGTTTGTCATTATGTTAAATAGGAGTGGATTGTGGGTTTTGGAGAACATCAGGTAGTTTTAGGGTGGTTTTGGGGTGGATCTATGGTTTTGGGGGATTTTCTTCCAGTTTTGGTGGTGATGCCGTTCTTGTTTGGGGTGTTTTTGACGTTTTTTGGGGTCTCTGTTGGGTTCTGTTGGGTTCTCGTTGGTCATCGTGTTGGAAAAGGGTAAATTGTGGTTTTTGGAGAAGATCAGGTAGGTTTAGGGTGTTTTTGGGGTGGATCTATGGTTTTGGGGGATTTTCTTCCAGTTTTGGTGGTGATGCCGTTCTTGTTTGGGGTGTTTTTGACGTGTTTTGGTGTCTCCATTAGGTTTTGTTGGGTTCTTGTTTGTCATTATGTTAAATAGGTGTGGATTGTGGGTTTTGGAGAAGATCAGGTAGGTTTAGGGTGTCTTTGGGGTGGATCTATGGTTTTGGGGGATTTTCTTCCAGTTTTGGGGGTGATGTCGTTCTTGTTTGGGGTGTTTTTGACGTTTTTTGGGGTCTCCGTTGGGTTCTGTTGGGTTCTCGTTGGTCATCGTGTTGGAAAAGGGTAAATTGTGGTTTTTGGAGAAGATCAGGTAGGTTTAGGGTGTCTTTGGGGTGGATCTATGGTTTTGGGGGATTTTCTTCCAGTTTTGGTGGTGATGCCGTTCTTGTTTGGGTGTTTTTGACGTGTTTTGGTGTCTCCATTAGGTTTTGTTGGGTTCTTGTTTGTCATTATGTTAAATAGGTGTGGATTGTGGGTTTTGGAGAACATCAGGTAGGTTTAGGGTGTCTTTGGGGTGGATCTATGGTTTTGGGGGATTTTCTTCCAGTTTTGGGGGTGATGTCGTTCTTGTTTGGGGTGTTTTTGACGTTTTTTGGGGTCTCCGTTGGGTTTTGTTGGGTTCTCGTTGGTTATCATGGTGGAAAAGGGTAAATTGTGGGTTTTGGAGAACATCAGGTAGGTTTAGGGTGGTTTTGGGGTGGATCTATGGTTTTGGCGTATTTTCTTCCAGTTTTGGGGGTAATGCCGATATTTTTTGGGGTGTTTTTTACGTGTTTTGGGGTCTCCATTAGGTTTTGTTGGGTTCTTGTTTGTCATTATGTTAAATAGGAGTGGATTGTGGGTTTTGGAGAACATCAGGTAGGTTTAGGGTGGTTTTGGGGTGGATCTATGGTTTTGGGGGATTTTCTTCCAGTTTTGGTGGTGATGCCGTTCTTGTTTGGGGTGTTTTTGACGTGTTTTTGGTGTCTCCATTAGGTTTTGTTGGGTTCTTGTTTGTCATTATGTTAAATAGGTGTGGATTGTGGGTTTTGGAGAACATCAGGTAGGTTTAGGGTGTCTTTGGGGTGGATCTATGGTTTTGGGGGATTTTCTTCAGTTTTGGTGGTGATGCCGTTCTTGTTTGGGGTGTTTTTGACGTTTTTTGGTGTCTCCATTAGGTTTTGTTGGGTTCTTGTTTGTCATTATGTTAAATAGGTGTGGATTGTGGGTTTTGGAGAACATCAGGTAGGTTTAGGGTGTCTTTGGGGTGGATCTATGGTTTTGGGGGATTTTCTTCCAGTTTTGGTGGTGATGCCGTTCTTGTTAGGGGTGTTTTTGACGTTTTTTGGGGTCTCCGTTGGGTTTTGTTGGGTTCTCGTTGGTTATCATGGTGGAAAAGGGTAAATTGTGGGTTTTGGAGAACATCAGGTAGGTTTGGGGTGGTTTTGGGGTGGATCTATGGTTTTGGCGTATTTTCTTCCAGTTTTGGGGGTGATGCCGATATTTTTTGTGGTGTTTTTTAGGTGTTTTGGTGTCTCCATTAGGTTTTGTTGGGTTCTTGTTTGTCATTATGTTAAATAGGAGTGGATTGTGGGTTTTGGAGAACATCAGGTAGGTTTAGGGTGTCTTTGGGGTGGATCTATGGTTTTGGGGATTTTCTTCCAGTTTTGGGGGTGATGCCGTTCTTGTTTGGGGTGTTTTTGACGTTTTTTGGGGTTTCCGTTGGGTTTTGTTGGGTTCTCGTTGGTTATCATGGTGGAAAAGGGTAAATTGTGGGTTTTGGAGAAAATCAGGTAGGTTTAGGGTGTCTTTGGGGTGGATCTATGGTTTTGGGGGATTTTCTTCCAGTTTTGGGGGTGATGCCGATATTTTTTGGGGTGTTTTTTTACGTGTTTTGGGGTCTCCATTAGGTTTTGTTGGGTTCTTGTTTGTCATTATGTTAAATAGGAGTGGATTGTGGGTTTTGGAGAACATCAGGTAGTTTTAGGGTGGTTTTGGGGTGGATCTATGGTTTTGGGGGATTTTCTTCCAGTTTTGGTGGTGATGCCGTTCTTGTTTGGGGTGTTTTTGACGTTTTTTGGGGTCTCTGTTGGGTTCTGTTGGGTTCTCGTTGGTCATCGTGTTGGAAAAGGGTAAATTGTGGTTTTGGAGAAGATCAGGTAGGTTTAGGGTGTTTTTGGGGTGGATCTATGGTTTTGGGGGATTTTCTTCCAGTTTTGGTGGTGATGCCGTTCTTGTTTGGGGTGTTTTTGACGTGTTTTGGTGTCTCCATTAGGTTTTGTTGGGTTCTTGTTTGTCATTATGTTAAATAGGTGTG
Source organism: Aythya ferina (assembly GCF_964211825.1). Classification (NCBI taxonomy): domain Eukaryota; kingdom Metazoa; phylum Chordata; class Aves; order Anseriformes; family Anatidae; genus Aythya; species Aythya ferina. Next base: position 56,416 of record NW_028181116.1, read on the forward strand.
GATTGTGGGTTTTGGAGAAGATCAGGTAGGTTTAGGGTGTCTTTGGGGTGGATCTATGGTTTTGGGGGATTTTCTTCCAGTTTTGGTGGTGATGCCGTTCTTGTTTGGGGTGTTTTTGACGTTTTTTTGGGGTCTCCGTTGGGTTTTGTTGGGTTCTCGTTGGTTATCATGGTGGAAAAGGGTAAATTGTGGGTTTTGGAGAACATCAGGTAGGTTTAGGGTGGTTTTGGGGTGGATCTATGGTTTTGGGGGATTTTCTTCCAGTTTTGGGGGTGATGCCGATATTTTTTGTGGTGTTTTTTACGTGTTTTGGTGTCTCCATTAGGTTTTGTTGGGTTCTTGTTTGTCATTATGTTAAATAGGAGTGGATTGTGGGTTTTGGAGAACATCAGGTAGGTTTAGGGTGGTTTTGG
>NW_028181115.1:0-56809 GCF_964211825.1 Aythya ferina
AACAAGAACGGCATCACCCCCAAAACTGAAAGAAAATCCCCCAAAACCATAGATCCACCCCAAAACCACCCTACACCTACCTGATGTTCTCCAAAACCCACAATTTACCCTTTTCCAACACGATGACCAACGAGAACACAACAAAACCCAACAGAGACCCCAAAAACCGTCAAAAACACCCCAAACTAGAACGGCAACACCCCCAAAACTGGAAGAAAATCCGCCAAAACCATAGATCCACCCCAAAACCACCCGAAACCTACCTGATGTTCTCCAAACCCACAATCCACACCTATTTAACATAATGACAAACAAGAACACAACAAAACCTAATGGAGACCCCAAAACACGTCAAAACACCCCAAAAAATATCGGCATCACCCCCAAAACTGGAAGAAAATACGCCAAAACCATAGATCCACCCCAAAACCACCCGAAACCTACCTGATGTTCTCCAAAACCCACAATCCACTCCTATTTAACATAATGACCAACAAGAACACAACAAAACCTAATGGAGACCCCAAAACACGTCAAAACACCCCAAAAAATATCGGCATCACCCCCAAAACTGGAAGAAAATACACCAAAACCATAGATCCACCACAAAACCACCCTAAACCTACCTGATGTTCTCAAAACCCACAATTAGCCTTTTACAACACGATGACAAACGAGAACCCAACAAAACCCAACAGAGACCCCAAAACACGTCAAAAACACCCCAAACAAGAACGGCATCACCCCCAAAACTCGAAGAAAATCCGCCAAAACCATAGATCCACCCCAAAACCACCCTAAACCCACCTGATGTTCTCCAAAACCCACAATCCACTCCTATTTAACATAATGACAAACAAGAACCCAACAAAACCTAATGGAGACCCCAAAACACGTCAAAAACACCCCAAAAAATATCGGCATCACCCCCAAAACTGGAAGAAAACCCCAAATACCATAGATCCACCCCAAGGACACCCTAAACCTACCTGATATTCTCCTAATCCCAAAGCACTCTCCCAACCAACATAAAACGCATTAGGAACTCAACGAAACGCAACGGAAACCCCAAAACACTTCAAAATCACACGAAGAAAGGAGAGGATCACTCTCCAAAATAGAAGAAAACCCCAAATACCATGAATCCACGCGAAAAGTCCCCCTAAACCGACCTGAAGTTCTCCAAAACCCACAATTTACCCTTTTACAACACGATGACCATGGAAAACCAAACGAAACACAACGGAGACCCCAAAACACGTCAAAAACAACACAAAAAGTCCAGGATCATCCCCCCCCCCCCCCCAAAAAAAAAAAAAACTGAGTACCATATATCCACCCCAAAACCACCCTAAACCTACCTGATATTCTACAAAACCCACAATTTACACTTTTCCACCATGATGACCAACGAGAAGCCAACAAAACCCAAGAGAGACCCCAAAAACCTTAAAAAACACCCCAAACAAGAACGGCATCACCCCCAAAACTGAAAGAAAATCCCCCAAAACCATAGATCCACCCCAAAACCACCCTACACCTACCTGATGTTCTCCAAAACCCACAATTTACCCTTTTCCAACACGATGACCAACGAGAACACAACAAAACCCAACAGAGACCCCAAAAACCGTCAAAAACACCCCAAACTAGAACGGCAACACCCCCAAAACTGGAAGAAAATCCGCCAAAACCATAGATCCACCCCAAAACCACCCGAAACCTACCTGATGTTCTCCAAAACCCACAATCCACACCTATTTAACATAATGACAAACAAGAACACAACAAAACCTAATGGAGACCCCAAAACACGTCAAAAACACCCCAACAAATATCGGCATCACCCCCAAAACTGGAAGAAAATACGCCAAAACCATAGATCCACCCCAAAACCACCCGAAACCTACCTGATGTTCTCCAAAACCCACAATTTACACTTTTCCAACACGATGACCAACGAGAACCCAACAAAACCCAACAGAGACCCCAAAAACCTTAAAAAACACAGCAAACAAAAATGGCATCACCCCCAAAACTGAAAGAAAATCCCCCAAAACCATAGATCCACCCCAAAACCACCCTAAACCTACCTGATGTTCTCCAAAACCCACAATCCACACCTATTTAACATAATGACAAACAAGAACACAACAAAACCTAATGGAGACCCCAAAACACGTCAAAAACACCCCAAAAAATATCGGCATCACCCCCAAAACTGGAAGAAAATCCGCCAAAACCATAGATCCACCCCAAAACCACCCTAAACCTACCTGATGTTCTCCTAAGCCCAAAGCACTCTCCCAACCAACATAAAACGCATTAGGAACTCAACGAAACGCAACGGAAACCCCAAAACACTTCAAAATCACACGAAGAAAGGAGAGGATCACTCTCCAAAATAGAAGAAAACCCCAAATACCATGAATCCACGCGAAAAGTCCCCCTAAACCGACCTGAAGTTCTCCAAAACCCACAATTTACCCTTTTACAACACGATGACCATGGAAAACCAAACGAAACACAACGGAGACCCCAAAACACGTCAAAAACAACACAAAAAGTCCAGGATCATCCCCCCCCCCCCCCCAAAAAAAAAAAAAAAAAACTGAGTACCATATATCCACCCCAAAACCACCCGAAACCTACCTGATGTTCTCCAAAACCCACAATTTACACTTTTCCAACACGATGACCAACGAGAACACAACAAAACCCAACAGAGACCCCAAAAAACGTCAAAAACACCCCAAACAAGAACGGCATCACCCCCAAAACTGGAAGAAAATCCGCCAAAACCATAGATCCACCCCAAAACTACCCGAAACCTACCTGATGTTCTCCAAAACCCACAATCCACTCCTATTTAACATAATGACAAACAAGAACCCAACAAAACCTAATGGAGACCCCAAAACACGTCAAAAACACCCCAAACAAGAACAGCATCACCCCCAAAACTGGAAGAAAATCCGCCAAAACCATAGATCCACCCCAAAACCACCCTAAACCTAACTGATGTTCTCCAAAACCCACAATTTACCCTTTTCCAACACGATGACCAACGAGAACACAACAAAACCCAACAGAGACCCCAAAAAACGTCAAAAACACCCCAAACTAGAACGGCAACACCCCCAAAACTGGAAGAAAATCCGCCAAAACCATAGATCCACCCCAAAACCACCCGAAACCTACCTGATCTTCTCCAAAACCCACAATCCACACCTATTTAACATAATGACAAACAAGAACACAACAAAACCTAATGGAGACCCCAAAACACGTCAAAAACACCCCAACAAATATCGGCATCACCCCCAAAACTGGAAGAAAATACGCCAAAACCATAGATCCACCCCAAAACTACCCGAAACCTACCTGATGTTCTCCAAAACCCACAATTTACACTTTTCCAACACGATGACCAACGAGAACACAACAAAACCCAACAGAGACCCCAAAACACGTCAAAAACACCCCAAACAAGAACGGCATCACCCCCAAAACTGGAAGAAAATCCGCCAAAACCATAGATCCACCCCAAAACCACCCGAAACCTACCTGATGTTCTCCAAAACCCACAATCCACTCCTATTTAACATAATGACAAACAAGAACACAACAAAACCTAATGGAGACCCCAAAACACGTCAAAAACACCCCAACAAATATCGGCATCACCCCCAAAACTGGAAGAAAATACGCCAAAACCATAGATCCACCCCAAAACCACCCGAAACCTACCTGATGTTCTCCAAAACCCACAAATTACACTTTTCCATCACGATGACCAACGAGAACCCAACAAAACCCAACAGAGACCCCAAAAAACGTCAAAAACACCCCAAAAAATATCGGCATCACCCCCAAAACTGGAAGAAAATCCGCCAAAACCATAGATCCACCCCAAAAACAACCGAAACCTACCTGATCTTCTCCAAAACCCACAATCCACTCCTATTTAACATAATGACCAACAAGAACACAACAAAACCTAATGGAGACCCCAAAACACGTCAAAAACACCCCAAAAAATATCGGCATCACCCCCAAAACTGGAAGAAAATACACCAAAACCATAGATCCACCACAAAACCACCCTAAACCTACCTGATGTTCTCCAAAACCCACAATTAGCCTTTTACAACACGATGACCAACGAGAACCCAACAAAACCCAACAGAGACCCCAAAAAACGTCAAAAACACCCCAAACAAGAACGGCATCACCCCCAAAACTGGAAGAAAATCCGCCAAAACCATAGATCCACCCCAAAACCACCCTAAACCCACCTGATGTTCTCCAAAACCCACAATCCACTCCTATTTAACATAATGACAAACAAGAACCCAACAAAACCTAATGGAGACCCCAAAACACGTCAAAAACACCCCAACAAATATCGGCATCACCCCCAAAACTGGAAGAAAACCCCAAATACCATAGATCCACCCCAAAACCACCCTAAACCTACCTGATGTTCTCCTAAGCCCAAAGCACTCTCCCAACCAACATAAAACGCATTAGGAACTCAACGAAACGCAACGGAAACCCCAAAACACTTCAAAATCACACGAAGAAAGGAGAGGATCACTCTCCAAAATAGAAGAAAACCCCAAATACCATGAATCCACGCGAAAAGTCCCCCTAAACCTACCTGAAGTTCTCCAAAACCCACAATTTACCCTTTTACAACACGATGACCATGGAAAACCAAACGAAACACAACGGAGATCCCAAAACACGTCAAAAACAACACAAAAGGTCCAGGATCATCCCCCCCCCCCCCCCAAAAAAAAAAAAAAAACTGAGTACCATATATCCACCCCAAAACCACCCTAAACCTACCTGATATTCTACAAAACCCACAATTTACACTTTTCCACCATGATGACCAACGAGAAGCCAACAAAACCCAACAGAGACCCCAAAAAACGTCAAAAATACCCCAAACAAGAACGGCATCACCCCCAAAACTCGAAGAAAATCCCCCAAAACCATAGATCCACCCCAAACCCACCCTAAACCTACCTGATCTTCTCCAAAACCCACAATCCACTCCTATTTAACATAATGACAAACAAGAACACAACAAAACCTAATGGAGAATCCAAAACACGTCAAAAACACCCCAAACAAGAACGGCATCACCCCCAAAACTGGAAGAAAATCCGCCAAAACCATAGATCCACCCCAAAACCACCCTAAACCTACCTGATCTTCTCCAAAACCCACAATCCACTCCTATTTAACATAATGACAAACAAGAACACAACAAAACCTAATGGAGACCCCAAAACACGTCAAAAACACCCCAAACAAGAACAGCATCACCCCCAAAACTGGAAGAAAATCCCCCAAAACCATAGATCCACCCCAAAACCACCCTAAACCTACCTGATGTTCTCCAAAACCCACAATTTACACTTTTCCAACACGATGACCAACGAGAACACAACAAAACCCAACAGAGACCCCAAAACACGTCAAAAACACCCCAAACAAGAACGGCATCACCCCCAAAACTGGAAGAAAATACGCCAAAACCATAGATCCACCCCAAAACCACCCGAAACCTACCTGATGTTCTCCAAAACCCACACTTTACACTTTTCCATCACGATGACCAACGAGAACCCAACAAAACCCAACAGAGACCCCAAAACACGTCAAAAACACCCCAAAAAATATCGGCATCACCCCCAAAACTGGAAGAAAATACACCAAAACCATAGATCCACCCCAAAACCACCCTAAACCTACCTGATGTTCTCCAAAACCCACAATTAGCCTTTTACAACACGATGACAAACGAGAACCCAACAAAACCCAACAGAGACCCCAAAACACGTCAAAAACACCCCAAACAAGAACGGCATCACCCCCAAAACTCGAAGAAAATCCGCCAAAACCATAGATCCACCCCAAAACCACCCTAAACCCACCTGATGTTCTCCAAAACCCACAATCCACTCCTATTTAACATAATGACAAACAAGAACCCAACAAAACCTAATGGAGACCCCAAAACACGTCAAAAACACCCCAAAAAATATCGGCATCACCCCCAAAACTGGAAGAAAACCCCAAATACCATAGATCCACCCCAAGGACACCCTAAACCTACCTGATATTCTCCTAATCCCAAAGCACTCTCCCAACCAACATAAAACGCATTAGGAACTCAACGAAACGCAACGGAAACCCCAAAACACTTCAAAATCACACGAAGAAAGGAGAGGATCACTCTCCAAAATAGAAGAAAACCCCAAATACCATGAATCCACGCGAAAAGTCCCCCTAAACCGACCTGAAGTTCTCCAAAACCCACAATTTACCCTTTTACAACACGATGACCATGGAAAACCAAACGAAACACAACGGAGACCCCAAAACACGTCAAAAACAACACAAAAAGTCCAGGATCATCCCCCCCCCCCCCCAAAAAAAAAAAAAACTGAGTACCATATATCCACCCCAAAACCACCCTAAACCTACCTGATATTCTACAAAACCCACAATTTACACTTTTCCACCATGATGACCAACGAGAAGCCAACAAAACCCAACAGAGACCCCAAAAACCTTAAAAAACACCCCAAACAAGAACGGCATCACCCCCAAAACTGAAAGAAAATACACCAAAACCATAGATCCACCCCAAAACCACCCTACACCTACCTGATGTTCTCCAAAACCCAAAATTTACCCTTTTCCAACACGATGACCAACGAGAACACAACAAAACCCAACAGAGACCCCAAAAACCGTCAAAAACACCCCAAACAAGAACGGCAACACCCCCAAAACTGGAAGAAAATACGCCAAAACCATAGATCCACCCCAAAACCACCCGAAACCTACCTGATGTTCTCCAAAACCCACAATCCACACCTATTTAACATAATGACAAACAAGAACCCAACAAAACCTAATGGAGACCCCAAAACACGTCAAAAACACCCCAACAAATATCGGCATCACCCCCAAAACTGGAAGAAAACCCCAAATACCATAGATCCACCCCAAGGACACCCTAAACCTACCTGATATTCTCCTAATCCCAAAGCACTCTCCCAACCAACATAAAACGCATTAGGAACTCAACGAAACGCAACGGAAACCCCAAAACACTTCAAAATCACACGAAGAAAGGAGAGGATCACTCTCCAAAATAGAAGAAAACCCCAAATACCATGAATCCACGCGAAAAGTCCCCCTAAACCGACCTGAAGTTCTCCAAAACCCACAATTTACCCTTTTACAACACGATGACCATGGAAAACCAAACGAAACACAACGGAGACCCCAAAACACGTCAAAAACAACACAAAAAGTCCAGGATCATCCCCCCCCCCCCCCCAAAAAAAAAAAAAACTGAGTACCATATATCCACCCCAAAACCACCCTAAACCTACCTGATATTCTACAAAACCCACAATTTACACTTTTCCACCATGATGACCAACGAGAAGCCAACAAAACCCAAGAGAGACCCCAAAAACCTTAAAAAACACCACAAACAAGAACGGCATCACCCCCAAAACTGAAAGAAAATACACCAAAACCATAGATCCACCCCAAAACCACCCTACACCTACCTGATGTTCTCCAAAACCCACAATTTACCCTTTTCCAACACGATGACCAACGAGAACACAACAAAACCCAACAGAGACCCCAAAAACCGTCAAAAACACCCCAAACTAGAACGGCAACACCCCCAAAACTGGAAGAAAATCCGCCAAAACCATAGATCCACCCCAAAACCACCCGAAACCTACCTGATGTTCTCCAAAACCCACAATTTACACTTTTCCAACACGATGACCAACGAGAACCCAACAAAACCCAACAGAGACCCCAAAAACCTTAAAAAACACAGCAAACAAAAATGGCATCACCCCCAAAACTGAAAGAAAATCCCCCAAAACCATAGATCCACCCCAAAACCACCCTACACCTACCTGATGTTCTCCAAAACCCACAATCCACTCCTATTTAACATAAAGACAAACAAGAACAAAACAAAACCTAATGGAGACCCCAAAACACGTCAAAAACACCCCAAAAAATATCGGCATCACCCCCAAAACTAAAAGAAAATCCCCCAAAACCATAGACCCACACCAAAACCACCCTAAACCTACCTGGTCTTCTCCAAAACCCACAATCCACTCCTATTTAACATAATGACAAACAAGAACACAACAAAGCCTAATGGAGACCCCAAAACACGTCAAAAACACCCCAAAAAATATCGGCATCACCCCCAAAACTGGAAGAAAATACGCCAAAACCATAGATCCACCCCAAAACCACCCGAAACCTACCTGATGTTCTCCAAAACCCACACTTTACACTTTTCCATCACGATGACCAACGAGAACCCAACAAAACCCAACAGAGACCCCAAAACACGTCAAAAACACCCCAAAAAATATCGGCATCACCCCCAAAACTGGAAGAAAATACACCAAAACCATAGATCCACCCCAAAACCACCCTAAACCTACCTGATGTTCTCCAAAACCCACAATTAGCCTTTTACAACACGATGACAAACGAGAACCCAACAAAACCCAACAGAGACCCCAAAACACGTCAAAAACACCCCAAACAAGAACGGCATCACCCCCAAAACTCGAAGAAAATCCGCCAAAACCATAGATCCACCCCAAAACCACCCTAAACCCACCTGATGTTCTCCAAAACCCACAATCCACTCCTATTTAACATAATGACAAACAAGAACCCAACAAAACCTAATGGAGACCCCAAAACACGTCAAAAACACCCCAAAAAATATCGGCATCACCCCCAAAACTGGAAGAAAACCCCAAATACCATAGATCCACCCCAAGGACACCCTAAACCTACCTGATATTCTCCTAATCCCAAAGCACTCTCCCAACCAACATAAAACGCATTAGGAACTCAACGAAACGCAACGGAAACCCCAAAACACTTCAAAATCACACGAAGAAAGGAGAGGATCACTCTCCAAAATAGAAGAAAACCCCAAATACCATGAATCCACGCGAAAAGTCCCCCTAAACCGACCTGAAGTTCTCCAAAACCCACAATTTACCCTTTTACAACACGATGACCATGGAAAACCAAACGAAACACAACGGAGACCCCAAAACACGTCAAAAACAACACAAAAAGTCCAGGATCATCCCCCCCCCCCCCCCAAAAAAAAAAAAAACTGAGTACCATATATCCACCCCAAAACCACCCTAAACCTACCTGATATTCTACAAAACCCACAATTTACACTTTTCCACCATGATGACCAACGAGAAGCCAACAAAACCCAAGAGAGACCCCAAAAACCTTAAAAAACACCCCAAACAAGAACGGCATCACCCCCAAAACTGAAAGAAAATCCCCCAAAACCATAGATCCACCCCAAAACCACCCTACACCTACCTGATGTTCTCCAAAACCCACAATTTACCCTTTTCCAACACGATGACCAACGAGAACACAACAAAACCCAACAGAGACCCCAAAAACCGTCAAAAACACCCCAAACTAGAACGGCAACACCCCCAAAACTGGAAGAAAATCCGCCAAAACCATAGATCCACCCCAAAACCACCCGAAACCTACCTGATCTTCTCCAAAACCCACAATCCACACCTATTTAACATAATGACAAACAAGAACACAACAAAACCTAATGGAGACCCCAAAACACGTCAAAAACACCCCAACAAATATCGGCATCACCCCCAAAACTGGAAGAAAATACGCCAAAACCATAGATCCACCCCAAAACCACCCGAAACCTACCTGATGTTCTCCAAAACCCACAATTTACACTTTTCCAACACGATGACCAACGAGAACCCAACAAAACCCAACAGAGACCCCAAAAACCTTAAAAAACACAGCAAACAAAAATGGCATCACCCCCAAAACTGAAAGAAAATCCCCCAAAACCATAGATCCACCCCAAAACCACCCTAAACCTACCTGATGTTCTCCAAAACCCACAATCCACACCTATTTAACATAATGACAAACAAGAACACAACAAAACCTAATGGAGACCCCAAAACACGTCAAAAACACCCCAAAAAATATCGGCATCACCCCCAAAACTGGAAGAAAATCCGCCAAAACCATAGATCCACCCCAAAACCACCCTAAACCTACCTGATGTTCTCCTAAGCCCAAAGCACTCTCCCAACCAACATAAAACGCATTAGGAACTCAACGAAACGCAACGGAAACCCCAAAACACTTCAAAATCACACGAAGAAAGGAGAGGATCACTCTCCAAAATAGAAGAAAACCCCAAATACCATGAATCCACGCGAAAAGTCCCCCTAAACCGACCTGAAGTTCTCCAAAACCCACAATTTACCCTTTTACAACACGATGACCATGGAAAACCAAACGAAACACAACGGAGACCCCAAAACACGTCAAAAACAACACAAAAAGTCCAGGATCATCCCCCCCCCCCCCCCAAAAAAAAAAAAAAAAAAACTGAGTACCATATATCCACCCCAAAACCACCCGAAACCTACCTGATGTTCTCCAAAACCCACAATTTACACTTTTCCAACACGATGACCAACGAGAACACAACAAAACCCAACAGAGACCCCAAAAAACGTCAAAAACACCCCAAACAAGAACGGCATCACCCCCAAAACTGGAAGAAAATCCGCCAAAACCATAGATCCACCCCAAAACTACCCGAAACCTACCTGATGTTCTCCAAAACCCACAATCCACTCCTATTTAACATAATGACAAACAAGAACCCAACAAAACCTAATGGAGACCCCAAAACACGTCAAAAACACCCCAAACAAGAACAGCATCACCCCCAAAACTGGAAGAAAATCCGCCAAAACCATAGATCCACCCCAAAACCACCCTAAACCTAACTGATGTTCTCCAAAACCCACAATTTACCCTTTTCCAACACGATGACCAACGAGAACACAACAAAACCCAACAGAGACCCCAAAAAACGTCAAAAACACCCCAAACTAGAACGGCAACACCCCCAAAACTGGAAGAAAATCCGCCAAAACCATAGATCCACCCCAAAACCACCCGAAACCTACCTGATCTTCTCCAAAACCCACAATCCACACCTATTTAACATAATGACAAACAAGAACACAACAAAACCTAATGGAGACCCCAAAACACGTCAAAAACACCCCAACAAATATCGGCATCACCCCCAAAACTGGAAGAAAATACGCCAAAACCATAGATCCACCCCAAAACTACCCGAAACCTACCTGATGTTCTCCAAAACCCACAATTTACACTTTTCCAACACGATGACCAACGAGAACACAACAAAACCCAACAGAGACCCCAAAACACGTCAAAAACACCCCAAACAAGAACGGCATCACCCCCAAAACTGGAAGAAAATCCGCCAAAACCATAGATCCACCCCAAAACCACCCGAAACCTACCTGATGTTCTCCAAAACCCACAATCCACTCCTATTTAACATAATGACAAACAAGAACACAACAAAACCTAATGGAGACCCCAAAACACGTCAAAAACACCCCAACAAATATCGGCATCACCCCCAAAACTGGAAGAAAATACGCCAAAACCATAGATCCACCCCAAAACCACCCGAAACCTACCTGATGTTCTCCAAAACCCACAAATTACACTTTTCCATCACGATGACCAACGAGAACCCAACAAAACCCAACAGAGACCCCAAAAAACGTCAAAAACACCCCAAAAAATATCGGCATCACCCCCAAAACTGGAAGAAAATCCGCCAAAACCATAGATCCACCCCAAAAACAACCGAAACCTACCTGATCTTCTCCAAAACCCACAATCCACTCCTATTTAACATAATGACCAACAAGAACACAACAAAACCTAATGGAGACCCCAAAACACGTCAAAAACACCCCAAAAAATATCGGCATCACCCCCAAAACTGGAAGAAAATACACCAAAACCATAGATCCACCACAAAACCACCCTAAACCTACCTGATGTTCTCCAAAACCCACAATTAGCCTTTTACAACACGATGACCAACGAGAACCCAACAAAACCCAACAGAGACCCCAAAAAACGTCAAAAACACCCCAAACAAGAACGGCATCACCCCCAAAACTGGAAGAAAATCCGCCAAAACCATAGATCCACCCCAAAACCACCCTAAACCCACCTGATGTTCTCCAAAACCCACAATCCACTCCTATTTAACATAATGACAAACAAGAACCCAACAAAACCTAATGGAGACCCCAAAACACGTCAAAAACACCCCAACAAATATCGGCATCACCCCCAAAACTGGAAGAAAACCCCAAATACCATAGATCCACCCCAAAACCACCCTAAACCTACCTGATGTTCTCCTAAGCCCAAAGCACTCTCCCAACCAACATAAAACGCATTAGGAACTCAACGAAACGCAACGGAAACCCCAAAACACTTCAAAATCACACGAAGAAAGGAGAGGATCACTCTCCAAAATAGAAGAAAACCCCAAATACCATGAATCCACGCGAAAAGTCCCCCTAAACCTACCTGAAGTTCTCCAAAACCCACAATTTACCCTTTTACAACACGATGACCATGGAAAACCAAACGAAACACAACGGAGATCCCAAAACACGTCAAAAACAACACAAAAGGTCCAGGATCATCCCCCCCCCCCCCCAAAAAAAAAAAAAAAAACTGAGTACCATATATCCACCCCAAAACCACCCTAAACCTACCTGATATTCTACAAAACCCACAATTTACACTTTTCCACCATGATGACCAACGAGAAGCCAACAAAACCCAACAGAGACCCCAAAAAACGTCAAAAATACCCCAAACAAGAACGGCATCACCCCCAAAACTCGAAGAAAATCCCCCAAAACCATAGATCCACCCCAAACCCACCCTAAACCTACCTGATCTTCTCCAAAACCCACAATCCACTCCTATTTAACATAATGACAAACAAGAACACAACAAAACCTAATGGAGAATCCAAAACACGTCAAAAACACCCCAAACAAGAACGGCATCACCCCCAAAACTGGAAGAAAATCCGCCAAAACCATAGATCCACCCCAAAACCACCCTAAACCTACCTGATCTTCTCCAAAACCCACAATCCACTCCTATTTAACATAATGACAAACAAGAACACAACAAAACCTAATGGAGACCCCAAAACACGTCAAAAACACCCCAAACAAGAACAGCATCACCCCCAAAACTGGAAGAAAATCCCCCAAAACCATAGATCCACCCCAAAACCACCCTAAACCTACCTGATGTTCTCCAAAACCCACAATTTACACTTTTCCAACACGATGACCAACGAGAACACAACAAAACCCAACAGAGACCCCAAAACACGTCAAAAACACCCCAAACAAGAACGGCATCACCCCCAAAACTGGAAGAAAATACGCCAAAACCATAGATCCACCCCAAAACCACCCGAAACCTACCTGATGTTCTCCAAAACCCACACTTTACACTTTTCCATCACGATGACCAACGAGAACCCAACAAAACCCAACAGAGACCCCAAAACACGTCAAAAACACCCCAAAAAATATCGGCATCACCCCCAAAACTGGAAGAAAATACACCAAAACCATAGATCCACCCCAAAACCACCCTAAACCTACCTGATGTTCTCCAAAACCCACAATTAGCCTTTTACAACACGATGACAAACGAGAACCCAACAAAACCCAACAGAGACCCCAAAACACGTCAAAAACACCCCAAACAAGAACGGCATCACCCCCAAAACTCGAAGAAAATCCGCCAAAACCATAGATCCACCCCAAAACCACCCTAAACCCACCTGATGTTCTCCAAAACCCACAATCCACTCCTATTTAACATAATGACAAACAAGAACCCAACAAAACCTAATGGAGACCCCAAAACACGTCAAAAACACCCCAAAAAATATCGGCATCACCCCCAAAACTGGAAGAAAACCCCAAATACCATAGATCCACCCCAAGGACACCCTAAACCTACCTGATATTCTCCTAATCCCAAAGCACTCTCCCAACCAACATAAAACGCATTAGGAACTCAACGAAACGCAACGGAAACCCCAAAACACTTCAAAATCACACGAAGAAAGGAGAGGATCACTCTCCAAAATAGAAGAAAACCCCAAATACCATGAATCCACGCGAAAAGTCCCCCTAAACCGACCTGAAGTTCTCCAAAACCCACAATTTACCCTTTTACAACACGATGACCATGGAAAACCAAACGAAACACAACGGAGACCCCAAAACACGTCAAAAACAACACAAAAAGTCCAGGATCATCCCCCCCCCCCCCCAAAAAAAAAAAAAACTGAGTACCATATATCCACCCCAAAACCACCCTAAACCTACCTGATATTCTACAAAACCCACAATTTACACTTTTCCACCATGATGACCAACGAGAAGCCAACAAAACCCAACAGAGACCCCAAAAACCTTAAAAAACACCCCAAACAAGAACGGCATCACCCCCAAAACTGAAAGAAAATACACCAAAACCATAGATCCACCCCAAAACCACCCTACACCTACCTGATGTTCTCCAAAACCCAAAATTTACCCTTTTCCAACACGATGACCAACGAGAACACAACAAAACCCAACAGAGACCCCAAAAACCGTCAAAAACACCCCAAACAAGAACGGCAACACCCCCAAAACTGGAAGAAAATACGCCAAAACCATAGATCCACCCCAAAACCACCCGAAACCTACCTGATGTTCTCCAAAACCCACAATCCACACCTATTTAACATAATGACAAACAAGAACCCAACAAAACCTAATGGAGACCCCAAAACACGTCAAAAACACCCCAACAAATATCGGCATCACCCCCAAAACTGGAAGAAAACCCCAAATACCATAGATCCACCCCAAGGACACCCTAAACCTACCTGATATTCTCCTAATCCCAAAGCACTCTCCCAACCAACATAAAACGCATTAGGAACTCAACGAAACGCAACGGAAACCCCAAAACACTTCAAAATCACACGAAGAAAGGAGAGGATCACTCTCCAAAATAGAAGAAAACCCCAAATACCATGAATCCACGCGAAAAGTCCCCCTAAACCGACCTGAAGTTCTCCAAAACCCACAATTTACCCTTTTACAACACGATGACCATGGAAAACCAAACGAAACACAACGGAGACCCCAAAACACGTCAAAAACAACACAAAAAGTCCAGGATCATCCCCCCCCCCCCCCCAAAAAAAAAAAAAACTGAGTACCATATATCCACCCCAAAACCACCCTAAACCTACCTGATATTCTACAAAACCCACAATTTACACTTTTCCACCATGATGACCAACGAGAAGCCAACAAAACCCAACAGAGACCCCAAAAACCTTAAAAAACACCCCAAACAAGAACGGCATCACCCCCAAAACTGAAAGAAAATACACCAAAACCATAGATCCACCCCAAAACCACCCTACACCTACCTGATGTTCTCCAAAACCCACAATTTACCCTTTTCCAACACGATGACCAACGAGAACACAACAAAACCCAACAGAGACCCCAAAAACCGTCAAAAACACCCCAAACTAGAACGGCAACACCCCCAAAACTGGAAGAAAATCCGCCAAAACCATAGATCCACCCCAAAACCACCCGAAACCTACCTGATGTTCTCCAAAACCCACAATTTACACTTTTCCAACACGATGACCAACGAGAACCCAACAAAACCCAACAGAGACCCCAAAAACCTTAAAAAACACAGCAAACAAAAATGGCATCACCCCCAAAACTGAAAGAAAATCCCCCAAAACCATAGATCCACCCCAAAACCACCCTACACCTACCTGATGTTCTCCAAAACCCACAATCCACTCCTATTTAACATAAAGACAAACAAGAACAAAACAAAACCTAATGGAGACCCCAAAACACGTCAAAAACACCCCAAAAAATATCGGCATCACCCCCAAAACTAAAAGAAAATCCCCCAAAACCATAGACCCACACCAAAACCACCCTAAACCTACCTGGTCTTCTCCAAAACCCACAATCCACTCCTATTTAACATAATGACAAACAAGAACACAACAAAGCCTAATGGAGACCCCAAAACACGTCAAAAACACCCCAAAAAATATCGGCATCACCCCCAAAACTGGAAGAAAATCCCCCAAAACCATAGAACCACCCCAAAACCACCCGAAACCTACCTGATGTTCTCCAAAACCCACAATTTACACTTTTCCAACACGATGACCAACGAGAACACAACAAAACCCAACAGAGACCCCAAAACACGTCAAAAACACCCCAACAAATATCGGCATCACCCCCAAAACTGGAAGAAAATCCGCCAAAACCATAGATCCACCCCAAAACCACCCTAAACCTACCTGATCTTCTCCAAAACCCACAATCCACTCCTATTTAACATAATGACAAACAAGAACACAACAAAACCTAATGGAGACCCCAAAACACGTCAAAAACACCCCAAACAAGAACAGCATCACCCCCAAAACTGGAAGAAAATACACCAAAACCATAGATCCACCCCAAAACCACCCTACACCTACCTGATGTTCTCCAAAACCCACAATTTACCCTTTTCCAACACGATGACCAACGAGAACACAACAAAACCCAACAGAGACCCCAAAAAACGTCAAAAACACCCCAAACTAGAACGGCAACACCCCCAAAACTCGAAGAAAATCCGCCAAAACCATAGATCCACCCCAAAACCACCCTAAACCTACCTGATCTTCTCCAAAACCCACAATCCACTCCTATTTAACATAATGACAAACAAGAACACAACAAAACCTAATGGAGACCCCAAAACACGTCAAAAACACCCCAAAAAATATCGGCATCACCCCCAAAACTGGAAGAAAATACGCCAAAACCATAGATCCACACCAAAACCACCCTAAACCTACCTGATGTTCTCCAAAACCCACAATTTACACTTTTCCAACACGATGACCAACGAGAACCCAACAAAACCCAACAGAGACCCCAAAAACCTTAAAAAACACCGCAAACAAAAATGGCATCACCCCCAAAACTGGAAGAAAATCCCCCAAAACCATAGATCCACCCCAAAACCACCCTACACCTACCTGATGTTCTCCAAAACCCACAATCCACTCCTATTTAACATAATGACAAACAAGAACACAACAAAACCTAATGGAGACTCCAAAACACGTCAAAAACACCCCAACAAATATCGGCATCACCCCCAAAACTGGAAGAAAATACGCCAAAACCATAGATCCACCCCAAAACTACCCTAAACCTACCTGATCTTCTCCAAAACCCACAATCCACTCCTATTTAACATAATGACAAACAAGAACACAACAAAACCTAATGGAGACCCCAAAACACGTCAAAAAGACCCCAAACAAGAACAGCATCACCCCCAAAACTGGAAGAAAATACACCAAAACCATAGATCCACCCCAAAACCACCCTACACCTACCTGATGTTCTCCAAAACCCACAATTTACCCTTTTCCAACACGATGACCAACGAGAACACAACAAAACCCAACAGAGACCCCAAAAAACGTCAAAAACACCCCAAACTAGAACGGCAACACCCCCAAAACTGGAAGAAAATCCGCCAAAACCATAGATCCACCCCAAAACCACCCTAAACCTACCTGATCTTCTCCAAAACCCACAATCCACTCCTATTTAACATAATGACAAACAAGAACACAACAAAACCTAATGGAGACCCCAAAACACGTCAAAAACACCCCAACAAATATCGGCATCACCCCCAAAACTGGAAGAAAATACGCCAAAACCATAGATCCACCCCAAAACCACCCTAAACCTACCTGATCTACTCCAAAACCCACAATTTACACTTTTCCAACACGATGACCAACGAGAACCCAACAAAACCCAACAGAGACCCCAAAAACCTTAAAAAACACCGCAAACAAAAATGGCATCACCCCCAAAACTGAACGAAAATCCCCCAAAACCATAGATCCACCCCAAAAACACCCTACACCTACCTGATGTTCTCCAAAACCCACAATCCACTCCTATTTAACATAAAGACAAACAAGAACAAAACAAAACCTAATGGAGACCCCAAAACACGTCAAAAACACCCCAAAAAATATCGGCATCACCCCCAAAACTGGAAGAAAATCCCCCAAAACCATAGACACACACCAAAACCACCCTAAACCTACCTGATGTTCTCCAAAACCCACAATCCACTCCTATTTAACATAATGACAAACAAGAACACAACAAAAGCTAATGGAGACCCCAAAACACGTCAAAAACACCCCAACAAATATCGGCATCACCCCCAAAACTGGAAGAAAATCCCCCAAAACCATAGACCCACACCAAAACCACCCGAAACCTACCTGATGTTCTCCAAAACCCACAATTTACACTTTTCCAACACGATGACCAACGAGAACCCAACAAAACCCAACAGAGACCCCAAAACACGTCAAAAACACCCCAAACAAGAACGGCATCACCCCCAAAACTGGAAGAAAATCCGCCAAAACCATAGATCCACCCCAAAACCACCCTAAACCTACCTGATCTTCTCCAAAACCCACAATACACTCCTATTTAACATAATGACAAACAAGAACCCAACAAAACCTAATGGAGACCCCAAAACACGTCAAAAACACCCCCAAAAATATCGGCATCACCCCCAAAACTCGAAGAAAATCCGCCAAAACCATAGATCTACCCCAAAACCACCCTAAACCTACCTGATGTTCTCCAAAACCCACAATCCACACCTATTTAACATAATGACAAACAAGAACACAACAAAACCTAATGGAGACCCCAAAACACGTCAAAAACACCCCAACAAATATCGGCATCACCCCCAAAACTGGAAGAAAATCTGCCAGAACCATAGATCCACCCCAAAACCACCCTACACCTAACTGATGTTCTCCAAAACCCACAATTTACACTTTTCCAACACGATGACCAACGAGAACCCAACAAAACCCAACAGAGACCCCAAAAAACGTCAAAAACACCCCAAACAAGAACGGCATCACCCCCAAAACTGGAAGAAAATACGCCAAAACCATAGATCCACCCCAAAACCACCCTAAACCTACCTGATCTTCTCCAAAACCCACAATCCACTCCTATTTAACATAATGACAAACAAGAACACAACAAAACCTAATGGAGACTCCAAAACACGTCAAAAACACCCCAAGAAATATCGGCATCACCCCCAAAACTGGAAGAAAATCCGCCAAAACCATAGATCCACCCCAAAACCACCCTAAACCTACCTGATCTTCTCCAAAACCCACAATCCACTCCTATTTAACATAATGACAAACAAGAACACAACAAAACCTAATGGAGACCCCAAAACACGTCAAAAACACCCCAACAAATATCGGCATCACCCCCAAAACTGGAAGAAAATCCGCCAAAACCATAGATCCACCCCAAAACAACCCGAAACCTACCTGATGTTCTCCAAAACCCACACTTTACCCTTTTCCAACACGATGACCAACGAGAACACAACAAAACCCAACAGAGACCCCAAAAAACGTCAAAAACACCCCAAACTAGAACGGCAACACCCCCAAAACTGGAAGAAAATCCGCCAAAACCATAGATCCACCCCAAAACCACCCTAAACCTACCTGATCTTCTCCAAAACCCACAATCCACTCCTATTTAACATAATGACAAACAAGAACACAACAAAACCTAATGGAGACTCCAAAACACGTCAAAAACACCCCAAGAAATATCGGCATCACCCCCAAAACTGGAAGAAAATCCGCCAAAACCATAGATCCACCCCAAAACCACCCTAAACCTACCTGATCTTCTCCAAAACCCACAATCCACTCCTATTTAACATAATGACAAACAAGAACACAACAAAACCTAATGGAGACCCCAAAACACGTCAAAAACACCCCAACAAATATCGGCATCACCCCCAAAACTGGAAGAAAATCCGCCAAAACCATAGATCCACCCCAAAACCACCCGAAACCTACCTGATGTTCTCCAAAACCCACACTTTACCCTTTTCCAACACGATGACCAACGAGAACACAACAAAACCCAACAGAGACCCCAAAAAACGTCAAAAACACCCCAAACTAGAACGGCAACACCCCCAAAACTGGAAGAAAATCCGCCAAAACCATAGATCCACCCCAAAACCACCCTAAACCTACCTGATCTTCTCCAAAACCCACAATCCACTCCTATTTAACATAATGACAAACAAGAACACAACAAAACCTAATGGAGACCCCAAAACACATCAAAAACACCCCAACAAATATCGGCATCACCCCCAAAACTGGAAGAAAATCCGCCAAAACCATAGATCCACCCCAAAGCCACCCTAAACCTACCTGATGTTCTCCAAAACCCACAATCCACTCCTATTTAACATAATGACAAACAAGAACACAACAAAACCTAATGGAGACCCCAAAACACGTCAAAAACACCTCAAACAAGAAGAGCATCACCCCCAAAACTGGAAGAAAATACACCAAAACCATAGATCCACCCCAAAACCACCCTACACCTACCTGATGTTCTCCAAAACCCACAATCCACTCCTATTTAACATAAAGACAAACAAGAACACAACAAAACCTAATGGAGACCCCAAAACACGTCAAAAACACCCCAAAAAATATCGGCATCACCCCCAAAACTGGAAGAAAATCCGCCAAAACCATAGACCCACACCAAAACTACCCTAAACCTACCTGATCTTCTCCAAAACCCACAATCCACTCCTATTTAACATAATGACAAACAAGAACACAACAAAACCTAATGGAGACCCCAAAACACGTCAAAAACACCCCAAACAAGAACAGCATCACCCCCAAAACTGGAAGAAAATACGCCAAAACCATAGATCCACCCCAAAACCACCCGAAACCTACCTGATGTTCTCCAAAACCCACAAATTACACTTTTCCATCACGATGACCAACAAGAACACAACAAAACCTAATGGAGACCCCAAAACACGTCAAAAACACCCCAAAAAATATCGGCATCACCCCCAAAACTGGAAGAAAATCCCCCAAAACCATAGATCCACCCCAAAACCACCCTAAACCTACCTGATGTTATCCAAAACCCACAATCCACTCCTATTTAACATAATGACAAACAAGAACACAACAAAACCTAATGGAGACCACAAAACACGTCAAAAACACACCAAGAAATATCGGCATCACCCCCAAAACTGGAAGAAAATACACCAAAACCATAGATCCACCCCAAAACCACCCTACACCTACCTGATGTTATCCAAAACCCACAATTAGCCTTTTACAACACGATGACCAACGAGAACCCAACAAAACCCAACAGAGACCCCAAAAAACGTCAAAAACACCCCAAACAAGAACGGCATCACCCCCAAAACTGGAAGAAAATCCGCCAAAACCATAGATCCACCCCAAAACCACCCTAAACCTACCTGATCTTCTCCAAAACCCACAATCCACTCCTATTTAACATAATGACAAACAAGAACACAACAAAACCTAATGGAGACCCCAAAACACATCAAAAACACCCCAACAAATATCGGCATCACCCCCAAAACTGGAAGAAAATCCGCCAAAACCATAGATCCACCCCAAAGCCACCCTAAACCTACCTGATGTTCTCCAAAACCCACAATCCACTCCTATTTAACATAATGACAAACAAGAACACAACAAAACCTAATGGAGACCCCAAAACACGTCAAAAACACCCCAAACAAGAAGAGCATCACCCCCAAAACTGGAAGAAAATACACCAATACCATAGATCCACCCCAAGGACACCCTAAACCTACCTGATGTTCTCCAAAACCCACAATTTACCCTTTTCCAACACGATGACCAACGAGAACACAACAAAACCCAACAGAGACCCCAAAAAACGTCAAAAACACCCCAAACTAGAACGGCAACACCCCCAAAACTGGAAGAAAATCCGCCAAAACCATAGATCCACCCCAAAACCACCCTAAACCTACCTGATCTTCTCCAAAACCCACAATCCACTCCTATTTAACATAATGACAAACAAGAACACAACAAAACCTAATGGAGACCCCAAAACACGTCAAAAACACCCCAACAAATATCGGCATCACCCCCAAAACTGGAAGAAAATACGCCAAAACCATAGATCCACACCAAAACCACCCTAAACCTACCTGATGTTCTCCAAAACCCACAATTTACACTTTTCCAACACGATGACCAACGAGAACCCAACAAAACCTAACAGAGACCCCAAAAACCTTAAAAAACACCGCAAACAAAAATGGCATCACCCCCAAAACTGAAAGAAAATCCCCCAAAACCATAGATCCACCCCAAAACCACCCTACACCTACCTGATGTTCTCCAAAACCCACAATCCACTCCTATTTAACATAATGACAAACAAGAACACAACAAAACCTAATGGAGACTCCAAAACACGTCAAAAACACCCCAAAAAATATCGGCATCACCCCCAAAACTGGAAGAAAATCCGCCAAAACCATAGATCCACCCCAAAAACAACCGAAACCTACCTGATGTTCTCCAAAACCCACAATCCACTCCTATTTAACATAATGACCAACAAGAACACAACAAAACCTAATGGAGACCCCAAAACACGTCAAAAACACCCCAAAAAATATCGGCATCACCCCCAAAACTGGAAGAAAATACACCAAAACCATAGATCCACCCCAAAACCACCCTACACCTACCTGATGTTCTCCAAAACCCACAATTTACCCTTTTCCAACACGATGACCAACGAGAACACAACAAAACCTAATGGAGACCCCAAAAAACGTCAAAAACACCCCAAACTAGAACGGCAACACCCCCAAAACTGGAAGAAAATCCCCCAAAACCATAGATCCACACCAAAACCACCCTAAACCTACCTGATGTTCTCCAAAACCCACAATCCACTCCTATTTAACATAATGACAAACAAGAACACAACAAAACCTAATGGAGACCCCAAAACACGTCAAAAACACCCCAACAAATATCGGCATCACCCCCAAAACTGGAAGAAAATACGCCAAAACCATAGATCCACACCAAAACCACCCTAAACCTACCTGATGTTCTCCAAAACCCACAATTTACACTTTTCCAACACGATGACCAACGAGAACCCAACAAAACCCAACAGAGACCCCAAAAACCTTAAAAAACACCGCAAACAAAAATGGCATCACCCCCAAAACTGAAAGAAAATCCCCCAAAACCATAGATCCACCCCAAAACCACCCTAAACCTACCTGATGTTCTACAAAACCCACAATCCACTCCTATTTAACATAATGACAAACAAGAACAAAACAAAACCTAATGGAGACCCCAAAACACGTCAAAAACACCCCAAAAAATATCGGCATCACCCCCAAAACTGGAAGAAAATCCCCCAAAACCATAGACCCATCCCAAAACCACCCTAAACCTACCTGATGTTCTCCAAAACCCACAATCCACTCCTATTTAACATAATGACAAACAAGAACACAACAAAACCTAATGGAGACCCCAATACACGTCAAAAACACCCCAACAAATATCGGCATCACCCCCAAAACTGGAAGAAAATCCCCCAAAACCATAGATCCACCCCAAAACCACCCTACACCTACCTGATGTTCTCCAAAACCCACAATTTACACTTTTCCAACACGATGACCAACGAGAACACAACAAAACCCAACAGAGACCCCAAAACACGTCAAAAACACCCCAAACAAGAACGGCATCACCCCCAAAACTGGAAGAAAATCCGCCAAAACAATAGATCCACCCCAAAACCACCCTAAACCTACCTGATGTTCTCCAAAACCCACAATCCACTCCTATTTAACATAATGACAAACAAGAACCCAACAAAACCTAATGGAGACCCCAAAACACGTCAAAAACACCCCAAAAAGTATCGGCATCACCCCCAAAACTCGAAGAAAATCCGCCAAAACCATAGATCCACCCCAAAACCACCCTAAACCTACCTGATGTTCTCCAAAACCCACAATCCACACCTATTTAACATAATGACAAACAAGAACACAACAAAACCTAATGGAGACCCCAAAACACGTCAAAAACACCCCAACAAATATCGGCATCACCCCCAAAACTGGAAGAAAATCTGCCAGAACCATAGATCCACCCCAAAACCACCTTACACCTAACTGATGTTCTCCAAAACCCACAATTTACACTTTTCCAACACGATGACCAACGAGAACCCAACAAAACCCAACAGAGACCCCAAAAAACGTCAAAAACACCCCAAACAAGAACGGCATCACCACCAAAACTAGAAGAAAATCCGCCAAAATCATAGATCCACCCCAAAACCACCCTAAACCTACCTGATCTTCTCCAAAACCCACAATCCACTCCTATTTAACATAATGACAAACAAGAACACAACAAAACCTAATGGAGACTCCAAAACACGTCAAAAACACCCCAAAAAATATCGGCATCACCCCCAAAACTGGAAGAAAATACACCAAAACCATAGATCCACCACAAAACCACCCTAAACCTACCTGATGTTCTCCAAAACCCACAATTAGCCTTTTACAACACGATGACAAACGAGAACACAACAAAACCCAACAGAGACCCCAAAAACCTTAAAAAACACCCCAAACAAGAACGGCATCACCCCCAAAACTGAAAGAAAATACACCAAAACCATAGATCCACCCCAAAACCACCCTACACCTACCTGATGTTCTCCAAAACCCACAATTTACACTTTTCCAACACGATGACCAACGAGAACACAACAAAACCCAACAGAGACCCCAAAAAACGTCAAAAACACCCCAAACTAGAACGGCAACACCCCCAAAACTGGAAGAAAATCCGCCAAAACCATAGATCCACCCCAAAACCACCCGAAACCTACCTGATGTTCTCCAAAACCCACAATCCACACCTATTTAACATAATGACAAACAAGAACACAACAAAACCTAATGGAGACCCCAAAACACGTCAAAAACACCCCAACAAATATCGGCATCACCCCCAAAACTGGAAGAAAATCCGCCAAAACCATAGATCCACACCAAAACAACCCTAAACCTACCTGATGTTCTCCAAAACCCACAATTTACACTTTTCCAACACGATGACCAACGAGAACCCAACAAAACCCAACAGAGACCCCAAAAACCTTAAAAAACACAGCAAACAAAAATGGCATCACCCCCAAAACTGAAAGAAAATCCCCCAAAACCATAGATCCACCCCAAAACCACCCTACACCTACCTGATGTTCTCCAAAACCCACAATCCACTCCTATTTAACATAAAGACAAACAAGAACAAAACAAAACCTAATGGAGACCCCAAAACACGTCAAAAACACCCCAAAAAATATCGGCATCACCACCAAAACTAAAAGAAAATCCCCCAAAATCATAGACCCACAACAAAACCACCCTAAACCTACCTGATCTTCTCCAAAACCCACAATCCACTCCTATTTAACATAATGACAAACAAGAACACAACAAAGCCTAATGGAGACCCCAAAACACGTCAAAAACACCCCAAAAAATATTGGCATCACCCCCAAAACTGGAAGAAAATACACCAAAACCATAGAACTACCCCAAAACCACCCGAAACCTACCTGATGTTCTCCAAAACCCACAATTTACACTTTTCCAACACGATGACCAACGAGAACACAACAAAACCCAACAGAGACCCCAAAACACGTCAAAAACACCCCAACAAATATCGGCATCACCCCCAAAACTGGAAGAAAATCCGCCAAAACCATAGATCCACCCCAAAACCACCCTAAACCTACCTGATGTTCTCCAAAACCCACAATCCACACCTATTTAACATAATGACAAACAAGAACCCAACAAAACCTAATGGAGACCCCAAAACACGTCAAAAACACCCCAAAAAATATCGGCATCACCCCCAAAACTGGAAGAAAATCCGCCAAAACCATAGATCCACCCCAAAACCACCCTAAACCTACCTGATGTTCTCCAAAACCCACAATCCACACCTATTTAACATAATGACAAACAAGAACACAACAAAACCTAATGGAGACCTCAAAACACGTCAAAAACACCCCAAAAAATATCGGCATCACCCCCAAAACTGGAAGAAAATCTGCCAGAACCATAGATCCACCCCAAAACCACCCTAAACCCACCTGATGTTCTCCAAAACCCACAATTTACACTTTTCCAACACGATGACCAACGAGAACCCAACAAAACCCAACAGAGACCACAAAAAACGTCAAAAACACCCCAAACAAGAACGGCATCACCCCCAAAACTGGAAGAAAATCCCCCAAAACCATAGATCCACCCCAAAACCACCCGAAACCTACCTGATCTTCTCCAAAACCCACAATCCACTCCTATTTAACATAATGACAAACAAGAACACAACAAAACCTAATGGAGACTCCAAAACACGTCAAAAACACCCCAAGAAATATCGGCATCACCCCCAAAACTGGAAGAAAATCCGCCAAAACCATAGATCCACCCCAAAACTACCCTAAACCTACCTGATCTTCTCCAAAACCCACAATCCACTCCTATTTAACATAATGACAAACAAGAACACAACAAAACCTAATGGAGACCCCAAAACACGTCAAAAACACCCCAAACAAGAACAGCATCACCCCCAAAACTCGAAGAAAATACACCAAAACCATAGATCCACCCCAAAACCACCCTACACCTACCTGATGTTCTCCAAAACCCACAATTTACCCTTTTCCAACACGATGACCAACGAGAACACAACAAAACCCAACAGAGACCCCAAAAAACGTCAAAAACACCCCAAACTAGAACGGCAACACCCCCAAAACTGGAAGAAAATCCGCCAAAACCATAGATCCACCCCAAAACCACCCTAAACCTACCTGATCTTCTCCAAAACCCACAATCCACTCCTATTTAACATAATGACAAACAAGAACACAACAAAACCTAATGGAGACCCCAAAACACGTCAAAAACACCCCAACAAATATCGGCATCACCCCCAAAACTGGAAGAAAATACGCCAAAACCATAGATCCACACCAAAACCACCCTAAACCTACCTGATGTTCTCCAAAACCCACAATTTACACTTTTCCAACACGATGACCAACGAGAACCCAACAAAACCCAACAGAGACCCCAAAAACCTTAAAAAACACCGCAAACAAAAATGGCATCACCCCCAAAACTGAAAGAAAATCCCCCAAAACCATAGATCCACCCCAAAACCACCCTAAACCTACCTGATCTTCTCCAAAACCCACAATCCACTCCTATTTAACATAATGACAAACAAGAACACAACAAAACCTAATGGAGACTCCAAAACACGTCAAAAACACCCCAAGAAATATCGGCATCACGCCCAAAACTGGAAGAAAATCCGCCAAAACCATAGATCCACCCCAAAACTACCCTAAACCTACCTGATCTTCTCCAAAACCCACAATCCACTCCTATTTAACATAATGACAAACAAGAACACAACAAAACCTAATGGAGACCCCAAAACACGTCAAAAACACCCCAAACAAGAACAGCATCACCCCCAAAACTCGAAGAAAATACACCAAAACCATAGATCCACCCCAAAACCACCCTACACCTACCTGATGTTCTCCAAAACCCACAATTTACCCTTTTCCAACACGATGACCAACGAGAACACAACAAAACCCAACAGAGACCCCAAAAAACGTCAAAAACACCCCAAACTAGAACGGCAACACCCCCAAAACTGGAAGAAAATCCGCCAAAACCATAGATCCACCCCAAAACCACCCTAAACCTACCTGATCTTCTCCAAAACCCACAATCCACTCCTATTTAACATAATGACAAACAAGAACACAACAAAACCTAATGGAGACCCCAAAACACGTCAAAAACACCCCAACAAATATCGGCATCACCCCCAAAACTGGAAGAAAATACGCCAAAACCATAGATCCACACCAAAACCACCCTAAACCTACCTGATCTTCTCCAAAACCCACAATTTACACTTTTACAACACGATGACCAACGAGAACCCAACAAAACCCAACAGAGACCCCAAAAACCTTAAAAAACACCGCAAACAAAAATGGCATCACCCCCAAAACTGAAAGAAAATCCCCCAAAACCATAGATCCACCCCAAAACCACCCTACACCTACCTGATGTTCTCCAAAACCCACAATCCACTCCTATTTAACATAAAGACAAACAAGAACAAAACAAAACCTAATGGAGACCCCAAAACACGTCAAAAACACCCCAAAAAATATCGGCATCACCCCCAAAACTGGAAGAAAATCCCCCAAAACCATAGACCCACACCAAAACCACCCTAAACCTACCTGATGTTCTCCAAAACCCACAATCCACTCCTATTTAACATAATGACAAACAAGAACACAACAAAACCTAATGGAGACCCCAAAACACGTCAAAAACACCCCAACAAATATCGGCATCACCCCCAAAACTGGAAGAAAATCCCCCAAAACCATAGATCCACCCCAAAACCACCCTACACCTACCTGATGTTCTCCAAAACCCACAATTTACACTTTTCCAACACGATGACCAACGAGAACCCAACAAAACCCAACAGAGACCCCAAAACACGTCAAAAACACCCCAAACAAGAACGGCATCACCCCCAAAACTGGAAGAAAATCCGCCAAAACCATAGATCCACCCCAAAACCACCCTAAACCTACCTGATGTTCTCCAAAACCCACAATCCACTCCTATTTAACATAATGACAAACAAGAACCCAACAAAACCTAATGGAGACCCCAAAACACGTCAAAAACACCCCCAAAAATATCGGCATCACCCCCAAAACTCGAAGAAAATCCGCCAAAACCATAGATCCACCCCAAAACCACCCTAAACCTACCTGATCTTCTCCAAAACCCACAATCCACACCTATTTAACATAATGACAAACAAGAACACAACAAAACCTAATGGAGACCCCAAAACACGTCAAAAACACCCCAAAAAATATCGGCATCACCCCCAAAACTGGAAGAAAATCTGCCAGAACCATAGATCCACCCCAAAACCACCCTACACCTAACTGATGTTCTCCAAAACCCACAATTTACACTTTTCCAACACGATGACCAACGAGAACACAACAAAACCCAACAGAGACCCCAAAAAACGTCAAAAACTCCCCAAACAAGAACGGCATCACCACCAAAACTGGAAGAAAATCCGCCAAAACCATAGATCCACCCCAAAACCACCCTAAACCTACCTGATGTTCTCCAAAACCCACAATCCACACCTATTTAACATAATGACAAACAAGAACACAACAAAACCTAATGGAGACCCCAAAACACGTCAAAAACACCCCAACAAATATCGGCATCACCCCCAAAACTGGAAGAAAATACGCCAAAACCATAGATCCACACCAAAACCACCCTAAACCTACCTGATGTTCTCCAAAACCCACAATTTACACTTTTCCAACACGATGACCAACGAGAACCCAACAAAACCCAACAGAGAACCCAAAAACCTTAAAAAACACCGCAAACAAAAATGGCATCACCCCCAAAACTGGAAGAAAATCCCCCAAAACCATAGATCCACCCCAAAACCACCCTACACCTACCTGATGTTCTCCAAAACCCACAATCCACTCCTATTTAACATAAAGACAAACAAGAACACAACAAAACCTAATGGAGACCCCAAAACACGTCAAAAACACCCCAAAAAATATCGGCATCACCCCCAAAACTGGAAGAAAATCCCCCAAAACCATAGACCCACACCAAAACCACCCTAAACCTACCTGATGTTCTCCAAAACCCACAATCCACTCCTATTTAACATAATGACAAACAAGAACACAACAAAACCTAATGGAGACCCCAAAACACGTCAAAAACACCCCAAACAAGAACAGCATCACCCCCAAAACTGGAAGAAAATACGCCAAAACCATAGATCCACCCCAAAACCACCCGAAACCTACCTGATGTTCTCCAAAACCCACAAATTACCCTTTTCCATCACGATGACCAACGAGAACCCAACAAAACCCAACAGAGACCCCAAAAAACGTCAAAAACACCCCAAAAAATATCGGCATCACCCCCAAAACTGGAAGAAAATCCGCCAAAACCATAGATCCACCCCAAAACCACCCTAAACCTACCTGATGTTATCCAAAACCCACAATCCACTCCTATTTAACATAATGACAAACAAGAACACAACAAAACCTAATGGAGACCACAAAACACGTCAAAAACACCCCAAGAAATATCGGCATCACCCCCAAAACTGGAAGAAAATACACCAAAACCATAGATCCACCCCAAAACCACCCTACACCTACCTGATGTTATCCAAAACCCACAATTAGCCTTTTACAACACGATGACCAACGAGAACCCAACAAAACCCAACAGAGACCCCAAAAAACGTCAAAAACACCCCAAACAAGAACGGCATCACCCCCAAAACTGGAAGAAAATCCGCCAAAACCATAGATCCACCCCAAAACCACCCTAAACCTACCTGATCTTCTCCAAAACCCACAATCCACTCCTATTTAACATAATGACAAACAAGAACACAACAAAACCTAATGGAGACCCCAAAACACATCAAAAACACCCCAACAAATATCGGCATCACCCCCAAAACTGGAAGAAAATCCGCCAAAACCATAGATCCACCCCAAAACCACCCTAAACCTACCTGATGTTCTCCAAAACCCACAATCCACTCCTATTTAACATAATGACAAACAAGAACACAACAAAACCTAATGGAGACCCCAAAACACGTCAAAAACACCCCAACAAATATCGGCATCACCCCCAAAACTGGAAGAAAATACGCCAAAACCATAGATCCACACCAAAACCACCCTAAACCTACCTGATGTTCTCCAAAACCCACAATTTACACTTTTCCAACACGATGACCAACGAGAACCCAACAAAACCCAACAGAGACCCCAAAAACCTTAAAAAACACCGCAAACAAAAATGGCATCACCCCCAAAACTGAAAGAAAATCCCCCAAAACCATAGATCCACCCCAAAACCACCCTACACCTACCTGATGTTCTCCAAAACCCACAATCCACTCCTATTTAACATAATGACAAACAAGAACACAACAAAACCTAATGGAGACTCCAAAACACGTCAAAAACACCCCAAAAAATGTCGGCATCACCCCCAAAACTGGAAGAAAATCCCCCAAAACCATAGATCCACCCCAAAACTACCCTAAACCTACCTGATCTTCTCCAAAACCCACAATTTACACTTTTCCAACACGATGAACAACGAGAACACAACAAAACCCAACAGAGACCCCAAAAAACGTCAAAAACACCCCAAACAAGAACAGCATCACCCCCAAAACTGGAAGAAAATACACCAAAACCATAGATCCACCCCAAAACCACCCTACACCTACCTGATGTTCTCCAAAACCCACAATTTACCCTTTTCCAACACGATGACCAACGAGAACACAACAAAACCTAATGGAGACCCCAAAAAACGTCAAAAACACCCCAACAAATATCGGCATCACCCCCAAAACTGGAAGAAAATACGCCAAAACCATAGATCCACACCAAAACCACCCTAAACCTACCTGATGTTCTCCAAAACCCACAATCCACTCCTATTTAACATAATGACAAACAAGAACACAACAAAACCTAATGGAGACCCCAAAACACGTCAAAAACACCCCAACAAATATCGGCATCACCCCCAAAACTGGAAGAAAATCCCCCAAAACCATAGATCCACACCAAAACCACCCGAAACCTACCTGATGTTCTCCAAAACCCACAATTTACACTTTTCCAACACGATGACCAACGAGAACCCAACAAAACCCAACAGAGACCCCAAAAACCTTAAAAAACACCGCAAACAAAAATGGCATCACCCCCAAAACTGAAAGAAAATCCCCCAAAACCATAGATCCACCCCAAAACCACCCTAAACCTACCTGATGTTCTACAAAACCCACAATCCAATCATATTTAACATAAAGACAAACAAGAACACAACAAAACCTAATGGAGACCCCAAAACACGTCAAAAACACCCCAAAAAATATCGGCATCACCCCCAAAACTGGAAGAAAATCCCCCAAAACCATAGACCCACACCAAAACCACCCTAAACCTACCTGATGTTCTCCAAAACCCACAATCCACTCCTATTTAACATAATGACAAACAAGAACACAACAAAACCTAATGGAGACCCCAATACACGTCAAAAACACCCCAACAAATATCGGCATCACCCCCAAAACTGGAAGAAAATCCCCCAAAACCATAGATCCACCCCAAAACCACCCTACACCTACCTGATGTTCTCCAAAACCCACAATTTACACTTTTCCAACACGATGACCAACGAGAACACAACAAAACCCAACAGAGACCCCAAAAGACGTCAAAAACACCCCAAACAAGAACGGCATCACCCCCAAAACTGGAAGAAAATCCGCCAAAACAATAGATCCACCCCAAAACCACCCTAAACCTACCTGATGTTCTCCAAAACCCACAATCCACTCCTATTTAACATAATGACAAACAAGAACACAACAAAACCTAATGGAGACCCCAAAACACGTCAAAAACACCCCAAAAAATATCGGCATCACCCCCAAAACTCGAAGAAAATCCGCCAAAACCATAGATCCACCCCAAAACCACCCTAAACCTACCTGATCTTCTCCAAAACCCACAATCCACCCCTATTTAACATAATGACAAACAAGAACACAACAAAACCTAATGGAGACCCCAAAACACGTCAAAAACACCCCAAACAAGAACGGCATCACCCCCAAAACTGGAAGAAAATCTGCCAGAACCATAGATCCACCCCAAAACCACCCTACACCTAACTGATGTTCTCCAAAACCCACAATTTACACTTTTCCAACACGATGACCAACGAGAACACAACAAAACCCAACAGAGACCCCAAAAAACGTCAAAAACACCCCAAACAAGAACGGCATCACCCCCAAAACTGGAAGAAAATCCGCCAAAATCATAGATCCACCCCAAAACCACCCTAAACCTACCTGATCTTCTCCAAAACCCACAATCCACTCCTATTTAACATAATGACAAACAAGAACACAACAAAACCTAATGGAGACTCCAAAACACGTCAAAAACACCCCAAGAAATATCGGCATCACCCCCAAAACTGGAAGAAAATCCGCCAAAACCATAGATCCACACCAAAACCACCCTAAACCTACCTGATGTTCTCCAAAACCCACAATTTACAATTTTCCAACACGATGACAAACGAGAACCCAACAAAATCCAACAGAGACCCCAAAAACCTTAAAAAACACCGCAAACAAAAATGGCATCACCCCCAAAACTGGAAGAAAATCCCCCAAAACCATAGATCCACCCCAAAACCACCCTACACCTACCTGATGTTCTCCAAAACCCACAATCCACTCCTATTTAACATAAAGACAAACAAGAACACAACAAAACCTAATGGAGACCCCAAAACACGTCAAAAACACCCCAAAAAATATCGGCATCACCCCCAAAACTGGAAGAAAATCCCCCAAAACCATAGACCCACACCAAAACCACCCTAAACCTACCTGATGTTCTCCAAAACCCACAATCCACTCCTATTTAACATAATGACAAACAAGAACACAACAAAACCTAATGGAGACCCCAAAACACGTCAAAAACACCCCAAACAAGAACAGCATCACCCCCAAAACTGGAAGAAAATACGCCAAAACCATAGACCCACCCCAAAACCACCCTAAACCTACCTGATGTTCTCCAAAACCCACAATCCACTCCTATTTAACATAATGACAAACAACAACCCAACAAAACCTAATGGAGACCCCAATACACGTCAAAAACACCCCAACAAATATCGGCATCACCCCCAAAACTGGAAGAAAATCCCCCAAAACCATAGATCCACCCCAAAACCACCCGAAACCTACCTGATGTTCTCCAAAACCCACAGTTTACACTTTTCCAACACGATGACCAACGAGAACACAACAAAACCCAACAGAGACCCCAAAACACGTCAAAAACACCCCAAACAAGAACGGCATCACCCCCAAAACTCGAAGAAAATCCGCCAAAACAATAGATCCACCCCAAAACCACCCTAAACCTACCTGATGTTCTCCAAAACCCACAATCCACTCCTATTTAACATAATGACAAACAAGAACACAACAAAACCTAATGGAGACCCCAAAACACGTCAAAAACACCCCAAAAAATATCGGCATCACCCCCAAAACTCGAAGAAAATCCGCCAAAACCATAGATCCACCCCAAAACTACCCTAAACCTACCTGATGTTCTCCAAAACCCACAATCCACACCTATTTAACATAATGACAAACAAGAACACAACAAAACCTAATGGAGACCCCAAAACACGTCAAAAACACCCCAACAAATATCGGCATCACCCCCAAAACTGGAAGAAAATCTGCCAGAACCATAGATCCACCCCAAAACCACCCTACACCTAACTGATGTTCTCCAAAAACCACAATTTACACTTTTCCAACACGATGACCAACGAGAACCCAACAAAACCCAACAGAGACCCCAAAAAACGTCAAAAACACCCCAAACAAGAACGGCATCACCCCCAAAACTGGAAGAAAATCCGCCAAAACCATAGATCCACCCCAAAACCACCCTAAACCTACCTGATCTTCTCCAAAACCCACAATCCACTCCTATTTAACATAATGACAAACAAGAACACAACAAAACCTAATGGAGACTCAAAAAAACACGTCAAAAACACCCCAAGAAATATCGGCATCACCCCCAAAACTGGAAGAAAATCCGCCAAAACCATAGATCCACCCCAAAACTACCCTAAACCTACCTGATCTTCTCCAAAACCCACAATCCACTCCTATTTAACATAATGACAAACAAGAACACAACAAAACCTAATGGAGACCCCAAAACACGTCAAAAACACCCCAACAAATATCGGCATCACCCCCAAAACTGGAAGAAAATCCCCCAAAACCATAGATCCACCCCAAAACAACCCGAAACCTACCTGATGTTCTCCAAAACCCACACTTTACCCTTTTCCAACACGATGACCAACGAGAACACAACAAAACCCAACAGAGACCCCAAAAAACGTCAAAAACACCCCAAACAAGAACGGCAACACCCCCAAAACTGGAAGAAAATCCGCCAAAACCATAGATCCACCCCAAAACCACCCTAAACCTACCTGATGTTCTCCAAAACCCACAATCCACACCTATTTAACATAATGACAAACAAGAACACAACAAAACCTAATGGAGACCCCAAAACACGTCAAAAACACCCCAACAAATATCGGCATCACCCCCAAAACTGGAAGAAAATACGCCAAAACCATAGATCCACCCCAAAACCACCCTAAACCTACCTGATCTTCTCCAAAACCCACAATTTACACTTTTCCAACACGATGACCAACGAGAACCCAACAAAACCCAACAGAGACCCCAAAAACCTTAAAAAACACCGCAAACAAAAATGGCATCACCCCCAAAACTGGAAGAAAATCCCCCAAAACCATAGATCCACCCCAAAACCACCCGAAACCTACCTGATGTTCTCCAAAACCCACAATCCACTCCTATTTAACATAAAGACAAACAAGAACACAACAAAACCTAATGGAGACCCCAAAACACGTCAAAAACACCCCAACAAATATCGGCATCACCCCCAAAACTGGAAGAAAATCCCCCAAAACAATAGACCCACACCAAAACCACCCTAAACCTACCTGATGTTCTCCAAAACCCACAATCCACTCCTATTTAACATAATGACAAACAAGAACACAACAAACCCTAATGGAGACCCCAAAACACGTCAAAAACACCCCAAACAAGAACAGCATCACCCCCAAAACTGGAAGAAAATACGCCAAAACCATAGATCCACCCCAAAACCACCCTAAACCTACCTGATGTTCTCCAAAACCCACAAATTACCCTTTTCCATCACGATGACCAACGAGAACCCAACAAAACCCAACAGAGACCCCAAAAAACGTCAAAAACACCCCAAAAAATATCGGCATCACCCCCAAAACTGGAAGAAAATCCGCCAAAACCATAGATCCACCCCAAAACCACCCTAAACCTACCTGATGTTCTCCAAAACCCACAATCCACTCCTATTTAACATAATGACAAACAAGAACACAACAAAACCTAATGGAGACTCCAAAACACGTCAAAAACACCCCAAAAAATATCGGCATCACCCCCAAAACTGGAAGAAAATCCCCCAAAACCATAGATCCACCCCAAAACCACCCTACACCTACCTGATGTTATCCAAAACCCACAATTAGCCTTTTACAACACGATGACCAACGAGAACACAACAAAACCCAACAGAGACCCCAAAAAACGTCAAAAACACCCCAAACAAGAACGGCATCACCCCCAAAACTGGAAGAAAATCCCCCAAAACCATAGATCCACCCCAAAACCACCCTAAACCTACCTGATGTTCTCCAAAACCCACAATCCACTCCTATTTAACATAATGACAAACAAGAACACAACAAAACCTAATGGAGACCCCAAAACACGTCAAAAACACCCCAACAAATATCGGCATCACCCCCAAAACTGGAAGAAAATCTGCCAGAACCATAGATCCACCCCAAAACCACCCTACACCTAACTGATGTTCTCCAAAACCCACAATTTACACTTTTCCAACACGATGACCAACGAGAACACAACAAAACCCAACAGAGACCCCAAAAAACGTCAAAAACACCCCAAACAAGAACGGCATCACCCCCAAAACTGGAAGAAAATACGCCAAAACCATAGATCCACCCCAAAACCACCCTAAACCTACCTGATCTTCTCCAAAACCCACAATCCACTCCTATTTAACATAATGACAAACAAGAACACAACAAAACCTAATGGAGACTCCAAAACACGTCAAAAACACCCCAAGAAATATCGGCATCACCCCCAAAACTGGAAGAAAATACGCCAAAACCATAGATCCACCCCAAAACCACCCTACACCTACCTGATGTTATCCAAAACCCACAATTAGCCTTTTACAACACGATGACCAACGAGAACCTAACAAAACCCAACAGAGACCCCAAAAAACGTCAAAAACACCCCAAACAAGAACGGCATCACCCCCAAAACTGGAAGAAAATCCGCCAAAACCATAGATCCACCCCAAAACCACCCTAAACCTACCTGATGTTCTCCAAAACCCACAATCCACTCCTATTTAACATAATGACAAACAAGAACACAACAAAACCTAATGGAGACACCAAAACACATCAAAAACACCCCAACAAATATCGGCATCACCCCCAAAACTGGAAGAAAATACGCCAAAACCATAGATCCACCCCAAAACCACCCTAAACCTACCTGATGTTCTCCAAAACCCACAAATTACCCTTTTCCATCACGATGACCAACGAGAACCCAACAAAACCCAACAGAGACCCCAATAAACGTCAAAAACACCCCAAACAAGAACGGCATCACCCCCAAAACTGGAAGAAAATCCCCCAAAACCATAGATCCACCCCAAAACCACCCTACACCTACCTGATGTTCTCCAAAACCCACAATCCACTCCTATTTAACATAATGACCAACAAGAACACAACAAAACCTAATGGAGACTCCAAAACACGTCAAAAACACCCCAACAAATATCGGCATCACCCCCAAAACTGGAAGAAAATACACCAAAACCATAGATCCACCCCAAAACCACCCAACACCTACCTGATGTTCTCCAAAACCCACAATTATACTTTTACAACACGATGACCAACGAGAACCCAACAAAACCCAACAGAGACCCCAAAAAACGTCAAAAACACCCCAAACAAGAACGGCATCACCCCCAAAACTGGAAGAAAATCCGCCAAAACCATAGATCCACCCCAAAACCACCCTAAACCTACCTGATCTTCTCCAAAACCCACAATCCACTCCTATTTAACATAATGACAAACAAGAACACAACAAAACCTAATGGAGACACCAAAACACATCAAAAACACCCCAACAAATATCGGCATCACCCCCAAAACTCGAAGAAAATCCGCCAAAACCATAGATCCACCCCAAAACCACCCTAAACCTACCTGATCTTCTCCAAAACCCACAATCCACTCCTATTTAACATAATGACAAACAAGAACCCAACAAAACCTAATGGAGACCCCAAAACACGTCAAAAACACCCCAAACAAGAACGGCATCACCCCCAAAACTGGAAGAAAATACGCCAAAACCATAGATCCACCCCAAAACCACCCTAAACCTACCTGATCTTCTCCAAAACCCACAATTTACCCTTTTCCAACACGATGACCAACGAGAACACAACAAAACCCAACAGAGACCCCAAAACACGTCAAAAACACCCCAAACAAGAACGGCATCACCCCCAAAATTGGAAGAAAATCCGCCAAAACCATAGATCCACCCCAAAACCACCCTAAACCTACCTGATGTTCTCCAAAACCCACAATTTACACTTTTCCAACACGATGACCAACGAGAACCCAACAAAACCCAACAGAGACCCCAAAAAACGTCAAAAACACCCCAAACAAGAACGGCATCACCCCCAAAACTGGAAGAAAATCCGCCAAAACCATAGATCCACCCCAAAACCACCCTAAACCTACCTGATGTTCTCCAAAACCCACAATCCACTCCTATTTAACATAATGACAAACAAGAACACAACAAAACCTAATGGAGACCCCAAAACACGTCAAAAACACCCCAAGAAATATCGGCATCACCCCCAAAACTGGAAGAAAATACGCCAAAACCATAGATCCACACCAAAACCACCCTAAACCTACTTGATGTTCTCCAAAACCCACAATTTACACTTTTCCAACACGATGACCAACGAGAACACAACAAAACCCAACAGAGACCCCAAAAACCTTAAAAAACACCGCAAACAAAAATGGCATCACCCCCAAAACTGAAAGAAAATCCCCCAAAACCATAGATCCACCCCAAAACCACCCTACACCTACCTGATGTTCTCCAAAACCCACAATTTACCATTTTCCAACACGATGACCAACGAGAACACAACAAAACCCAACAGAGACCCCAAAAAACGTCAAAAACACCCCAAACTAGAACGGCAACACCCCCAAAACTGGAAGAAAATCCGCCAAAACCATAGATCCACCCCAAAACCACCCTAAACCTACCTGATCTTCTCCAAAACCCACAATCCACTCCTATTTAACATAATGACAAACAAGAACACAACAAAACCTAATGGAGACCCCAAAACACGTCAAAAACACCCCAACAAATATCGGCATCACCCCCAAAACTGGAAGAAAATCCCCCAAAACCATAGATCCACACCAAAACCACCCGAAACCTACCTGATGTTCTCCAAAACCCACAATTTACAGTTTTCCAACACGATGACCAACGAGAACCCAACAAAACCCAACA
The DNA here is from genome assembly GCF_964211825.1 of Aythya ferina. Classification (NCBI taxonomy): domain Eukaryota; kingdom Metazoa; phylum Chordata; class Aves; order Anseriformes; family Anatidae; genus Aythya; species Aythya ferina. The sequence continues at coordinate 39,731 of NW_028181115.1, forward strand.
GAGACCCCAAAAACCTTAAAAAACACCGCAAACAAAAATGGCATCACCCCCAAAACTGAAAGAAAATCCCCCAAAACCATAGATCCACCCCAAAACCACCCTAAACCTACCTGATGTTCTCCAAAACCCACAATCCACTCCTATTTAACATAAAGACAAACAAGAACAAAACAAAACCTAATGGAGACCCCAAAACACGTCAAAAACACCCCAAAAAATATCGGCATCACCCCCAAAACTCGAAGAAAATCCCCCAAAACCATAGACCCACACCAAAACCACCCTAAACCTACCTGATGTTCTCCAAAACCCACAATCCACTCCTATTTAACATAATGACAAACAAGAACACAACAAAACCTAATGGAGACCCCAAAACACGTCAAAAACACCCCAAGAAATATCGGCATCACCCCCAAAACTGGAAGAAAATACGCCAAAACCATAGATCCACACCAAAACCACCCTAAACCTACCTGATGTTCTCCAAAACCCACAATTTACACTTTTCCAACACGATGACCAACGAGAACCCAACAAAACCCAACAGAGACCCCAAAAACCTTAAAAAACACCGCAAACAAAAATGGCATCACCCCCAAAACTGAAAGAAAATCCCCCAAAACCATAGATCCACCCCAAAACCACCCGAAACCTACCTGATGTTCTCCAAAACCCACAATCCACTCCTATTTAACATAATGACAAACAAGAACACAACAAAACCTAATGGAGACTCCAAAACACGTCAAAAACACCCCAAGAAATATCGGCATCACCCCCAAAACTGGAAGAAAATCCGCCAAAACCATAGATCCACCCCAAAACTACCCTAAACCTACCTGATCTTCTCCAAAACCCACAATTTACCCTTTTCCAACACGATGACCAACGAGAACACAACAAAACCCAACAGAGACCCCAAAAAACGTCAAAAACACCCCAAACAAGAACAGCATCACCCCCAAAACTTGAAGAAAATACACCAAAACCATAGATCCACCCCAAAACTACCCTACACCTACCTGATGTTCTCCAAAACCCACACTTTACCCTTTTCCAACACGATGACCAACGAGAACACAACAAAACCTAATGGAGACCCCAAAAAACGTCAAAAACACCCCAAACAAGAACGGCATCACCCCCAAAACTGGAAGAAAATCCGCCAAAACCATAGATCCACCCCAAAACCACCCTAAACCTACCTGATCTTCTCCAAAACCCACAATCCACTCCTATTTAACATAATGACAAACAAGAACACAACAAAACCTAATGGAGACTCCAAAACACGTCAAAAACACCCCAACAAATATCGGCATCACCCCCAAAACTGGAAGAAAATCTGCCAGAACCATAGATCCACCCCAAAACCACCCTACACCTAACTGATGTTCTCCAAAACCCACAATTTACACTTTTCCAACACGATGACCAACGAGAACACAACAAAACCCAACAGAGACCCCAAAAAACGTCAAAAACACCCCAAACAAGAACGGCATCACCCCCAAAACTGGAAGAAAATACGCCAAAACAATAGATCCACCCCAAAACCACCCGAAACCTACCTGATCTTCTCCAAAACCCACAATCCACTCCTATTTAACATAATGACAAACAAGAACACAACAAAACCTAATGGAGACTCCAAAACACGTCAAAAACACCCCAAGAAATATCGGCATCACCCCCAAAACTGGAAGAAAAATACGCCAAAACCATAGATCCACCCCAAAACCACCCTACACCTACCTGATGTTATCCAAAACCCACAATTAGCCTTTTACAACACGATGACCAACGAGAACCTAACAAAACCCAACAGAGACCCCAAAAAACGTCAAAAACACCCCAAACAAGAACGGCATCACCCCCAAAACTGGAAGAAAATCCGCCAAAACCATAGATCCACCCCAAAACCACCCTAAACCTACCTGATGTTCTCCAAAACCCACAATCCACTCCTATTTAACATAATGACAAACAAGAACACAACAAAACCTAATGGAGACACCAAAACACATCAAAAACACCCCAACAAATATCGGCATCACCCCCAAAACTGGAAGAAAATACGCCAAAACCATAGATCCACCCCAAAACCACCCTAAACCTACCTGATGTTCTCCAAAACCCACAAATTTCCCTTTTCCATCACGATCACCAACGAGAACCCAACAAAACCCAACAGAGACCCCAAAAAACGTCAAAAACACCCCAAACAAGAACGGCATCACCCCCAAAACTGGAAGAAAATCCGCCAAAACCATAGATCCACCCCAAAACAACCCTACACCTACCTGATGTTCTCCAAAACCCACAATCCACTCCTATTTAACATAATGACCAACAAGAACACAACAAAACCTAATGGAGACCCCAAAACACGTCAAAAACACCCCAACAAATATCGGCATCACCCCCAAAACTGGAAGAAAATACACCAAAACCATAGATCCACCCCAAAACCACCCTAAACCTACCTGATGTTCTCCAAAACCCACAATTATACTTTTACAACACGATGACCAACGAGAACCCAACAAAACCCAACAGAGACCCCAAAAAACGTCAAAAAACACCCCAAACAAGAACGGCATCACCCCCAAAACTGGAAGAAAATCCGCCAAAACCATAGATCCACCCCAAAACCACCCTAAACCTACCTGATGTTCTCCAAAACCCACAATCCACTCCTATTTAACATAATGACAAACAAGAACACAACAAAACCTAATGGAGACACCAAAACACATCAAAAACACCCCAACAAATATCGGCATCACCCCCAAAACTCGAAGAAAATACGCCAAAACCATAGATCCACCCCAAAACCACCCTAAACCTACCTGATCTTCTCCAAAACCCACAATCCACTCCTATTTAACATAATGACAAACAAGAACACAACAAAACCTAATGGAGACCCCAAAACACGTCAAAAACACCCCAAACAAGAACGGCATCACCCCCAAAACTGGAAGAAAATACGCCAAAACCATAGATCCACCCCAAAACCACCCTAAACCTACCTGATCTTCTCCAAAACCCACAATTTACCCTTTTCCAACACGATGACCAACGAGAACACAACAAAACCCAACAGAGACCCCAAAACACGTCAAAAACACCCCAAACAAGAACGGCATCACCCCCAAAATTGGAAGAAAATCCGCCAAAACCATAGATCCACCCCAAAACCACCCTAAACCTACCTGATGTTCTCCAAAACCCACAATTTACACTTTTCCAACACGATGACCAACGAGAACCCAACAAAACCCAACAGAGACCCCAAAAAACGTCAAAAACACCCCAAACAAGAACGGCATCACCCCCAAAACTGGAAGAAAATCCGCCAAAACCATAGATCCACCCCAAAACCACCCTAAACCTACCTGATGTTCTCCAAAACCCACAATCCACTCCTATTTAACATAATGACAAACAAGAACACAACAAAACCTAATGGAGACCCCAAAACACGTCAAAAACACCCCAAGAAATATCGGCATCACCCCCAAAACTGGAAGAAAATACGCCAAAACCATAGATCCACACCAAAACCACCCTAAACCTACTTGATGTTCTCCAAAACCCACAATTTACACTTTTCCAACACGATGACCAACGAGAACCCAACAAAACCCAACAGAGACCCCAAAAACCTTAAAAAACACCGCAAACAAAAATGGCATCACCCCCAAAACTGAAAGAAAATCCCCCAAAACCATAGATCCACCCCAAAACCACCCTACACCTACCTGATGTTCTCCAAAACCCACAATTTACCATTTTCCAACACGATGACCAACGAGAACACAACAAAACCCAACAGAGACCCCAAAAAACGTCAAAAACACCCCAAACTAGAACGGCAACACCCCCAAAACTGGAAGAAAATCCGCCAAAACCATAGATCCACCCCAAAACCACCCTAAACCTACCTGATGTTCTCCAAAACCCACAATCCACTCCTATTTAACATAATGACAAACAAGAACACAACAAAACCTAATGGAGACCCCAAAACACGTCAAAAACACCCCAACAAATATCGGCATCACCCCAAAACTGGAAGAAAATCCCCCAAAACCATAGATCCACACCAAAACCACCCGAAACCTACCTGATGTTCTCCAAAACCCACAATTTACACTTTTCCAACACGATGACCAACGAGAACCCAACAAAACCCAACAGAGACCCCAAAAACCTTAAAAAACACCGCAAACAAAAATGGCATCACCCCCAAAACTGAAAGAAAATCCACCAAAACCATAGATCCACCCCAAAACCACCCTAAACCTACCTGATGTTCTCCAAAACCCACAATCCACTCCTATTTAACATAAAGACAAACAAGAACACAACAAAACCTAATGGAGACCCCAAAACACGTCAAAAACAACCCAAAAAATATCGGCATCACCCCCAAAACTGGAAGAAAATCCCCCAAAACCATAGACCCACACCAAAACCACCCTAAACCTACCTGATGTTCTCCAAAACCCACAATCCACTCCTATTTAACATAATGACAAACAAGAACACAACAAAACCTAATGGAGACCCCAAAACACGTCAAAAACACCCCAAGAAATATCGGCATCACCCCCAAAACTGGAAGAAAATACGCCAAAACCATAGATCCACACCAAAACCACCCTAAACCTACCTGATCTTCTCCAAAACCCACAATTTACACTTTTCCAACACGATGACCAACGAGAACCCAACAAAACCCAACAGAGACCCCAAAAACCTTAAAAAACACCGCAAACAAAAATGGCATCACCCCCAAAACTGAAAGAAAATCCCCCAAAACCATAGATCCACCCCAAAACCACCCGAAACCTACCTGATCTTCTCCAAAACCCACAATCCACTCCTATTTAACATAATGACAAACAAGAACACAACAAAACCTAATGGAGACTCCAAAACACGTCAAAAACACCCCAAGAAATATCGGCATCACCCCCAAAACTGGAAGAAAATCCGCCAAAACCATAGATCCACCCCAAAACTACCCTAAACCTACCTGATCTTCTCCAAAACCCACAATTTACCCTTTTCCAACACGATGACCAACGAGAACACAACAAAACCCAACAGAGACCCCAAAAAACGTCAAAAACACCCCAAACAAGAACAGCATCACCCCCAAAACTTGAAGAAAATACACCAAAACCATAGATCCACCCCAAAACTACCCTACACCTACCTGATGTTCTCCAAAACCCACACTTTACCCTTTTCCAACACGATGACCAACGAGAACACAACAAAACCCAACAGAGACCCCAAAAAACGTCAAAAACACCCCAAACAAGAACGGCATCACCCCCAAAACTGGAAGAAAATCCGCCAAAACCATAGATCCACCCCAAAACCACCCTAAACCTACCTGATCTTCTCCAAAACCCACAATCCACTCCTATTTAACATAATGACAAACAAGAACACAACAAAACCTAATGGAGACTCCAAAACACGTCAAAAACACCCCAAGAAATATCGGCATCACCCCCAAAACTGGAAGAAAATCCGCCAAAACCATAGATCCACCCCAAAACTACCCTAAACCTACCTGATCTTCTCCAAAACCCACAATCCACACCTATTTAACATAATGACAAACAAGAACACAACAAAACCTAATGGAGACCCCAAAACACGTCAAAAACACCCCAACAAATATCGGCATCACCCCCAAAACTGGAAGAAAATCCCCCAAAACCATAGATCCACCCCAAAACAACCCGAAACCTACCTGATGTTCTCCAAAACCCACACTTTACCCTTTCCAACACGATGACCAACGAGAGCACAACAAAACCCAACAGAGACCCCAAAAAACGTCAAAAACACCCCAAACAAGAACGGCAACACCCCCAAAACTGGAAGAAAATCCGCCAAAACCATAGATCCACCCCAAAACCACCCTAAACCTACCTGATCTTCTCCAAAACCCACAATCCACACCTATTTAACATAATGACAAACAAGAACCCAACAAAACCTAATGGAGACCCCAAAACACGTCAAAAACACCCCAACAAATATCGGCATCACCCCCAAAACTGGAAGAAAATACGCCAAAACCATAGATCCACACCAAAACCACCCTAAACCTACCTGATGTTCTCCAAAACCCACAATTTACACTTTTCCAACACGATGACCAACGAGAACCCAACAAAACCCAACAGAGACCCCAAAAACCTTAAAAAACACCGCAAACAAAAATGGCATCACCCCCAAAACTGGAAGAAAATCCCCCAAAACCATAGATCCACCCCAAAACCACCCGAAACCTACCTGATGTTCTCCAAAACCCACAATCCACTCCTATTTAACATAAAGACAAACAAGAACACAACAAAACCTAATGGAGACCCCAAAACACGTCAAAACACCCCAAAAAATATCGGCATCACCCCCAAAACTGGAAGAAAATCCCCCAAAACCATAGACCCACACCAAAACCACCCTAAACCTACCTGATGTTCTCCAAAACCCACAATCCACTCCTATTTAACATAATGACAAACAAGAACACAACAAAACCTAATGGAGACCCCAAAACACGTCAAAAACACCCCAAACAAGAACAGCATCACCCCCAAAACTGGAAGAAAATACGCCAAAACCATAGATCCACCCCAAAACCACCCTAAACCTACCTGATGTTCTCCAAAACCCACAAATTACCCTTTTCCATCACGATGACCAACGAGAACCCAACAAAACCCAACAGAGACCCCAAAAAACGTCAAAAACACCCCAAAAAATATCGGCATCACCCCCAAAACTGGAAGAAAATCCGCCAAAACCATAGATCCACCCCAAAACCACCCTAAACCTACCTGATGTTCTCCAAAACCCACAATCCACTCCTATTTAACATAATGACAAACAAGAACACAACAAAACCTAATGGAGACTCCAAAACACGTCAAAAACACCCCAACAAATATCGGCATCACCCCCAAAACTGGAAGAAAATCCCCCAAAACCATAGATCCACCCCAAAACCACCCTACACCTACCTGATGTTATCCAAAACCCACAATTAGCCTTTTACAACACGATGACCAACGAGAACACAACAAAACCCAACAGAGACCCCAAAAAACGTCAAAAACACCCCAAACAAGAACGGCATCACCCCCAAAACTGGAAGAAAATCCCCCAAAACCATAGATCCACCCCAAAACCACCCTAAACCTACCTGATGTTCTCCAAAACCCACAATCCACTCCTATTTAACATAATGACAAACAAGAACACAACAAAACCTAATGGAGACCCCAAAACACGTCAAAAACACCCCAACAAATATCGGCATCACCCCCAAAACTGGAAGAAAATCTGCCAGAACCATAGATCCACCCCAAAACCACCCTACACCTAACTGATGTTCTCCAAAACCCACAATTTACACTTTTCCAACACGATGACCAACGAGAACCCAACAAAACGCAACAGAGACCCCAAAAAACGTCAAAAACACCCCAAACAAGAACGGCATCACCCCCAAAACTGGAAGAAAATACGCCAAAACCATAGATCCACCCCAAAACCACCCGAAACCTACCTGATCTTCTCCAAAACCCACAATCCACTCCTATTTAACATAATGACAAACAAGAACACAACAAAACCTAATGGAGACCCCAAAACACGTCAAAAACACCCCAAGAAATATCGGCATCACCCCCAAAACTGGAAGAAAATACGCCAAAACCATAGATCCACCCCAAAACCACCCTACACCTACCTGATGTTATCCAAAACCCACAATTAGCCTTTTACAACACGATGACCAACGAGAACCTAACAAAACCCAACAGAGACCCCAAAAACGTCAAAAACACCCCAAACAAGAACGGCATCACCCCCAAAACTGGAAGAAAATCCGCCAAAACCATAGATCCACCCCAAAACCACCCTAATCCTACCTGATCTTCTCCAAAACCCACAATCCACTCCTATTTAACATAATGACAAACAAGAACACAACAAAACCTAATGGAGACACCAAAACACATCAAAAACACCCCAACAAATATCGGCATCACCCCCAAAACTGGAAGAAAATACGCCAAAACCATAGATCCACCCCAAAACCACCCTAAACCTACCTGATGTTCTCCAAAACCTACAAATTACCCTTTTCCATCACGATCACCAACGAGAACCCAACAAAACCCAACAGAGACCCCAAAAAACGTCAAAAACACCCCAAACAAGAACGGCATCACCCCCAAAACTGGAAGAAAATCCGCCAAAACCATAGATCCACCCCAAAACCACCCTACACCTACCTGATCTTCTCCAAAACCCACAATCCACTCCTATTTAACATAATGACCAACAAGAACACAACAAAACCTAATGGAGACCCCAAAACACGTCAAAAACACCCCAACAAATATCGGCATCACCCCCAAAACTGGAAGAAAATACACCAAAACCATAGATCCACCCCAAAACCACCCTAAACCTACCTGATCTTCTCCAAAACCCACAATTATACTTTTACAACACGATGACCAACGAGAACCCAACAAAACCCAACAGAGACCCCAAAAAACGTCAAAAACACCCCAAACAAGAACGGCATCACCCCCAAAACTGGAAGAAAATCCGCCAAAACCATAGATCCACCCCAAAACCACCCTACACCTACCTGATGTTCTCCAAAACCCACACTTTACCCTTTTCCAACACGATGACCAACGAGAACACAACAAAACCCAACAGAGACCCCAAAAAACGTCAAAAACACCCCAAACTAGAACGGCAACACCCCCAAAACTGGAAGAAAATCCGCCAAAACCATAGATCCACCCCAAAACCACCCTAAACCTACCTGATGTTCTCCAAAACCCACAATCCACTCCTATTTAACATAATGACAAACAAGAACACAACAAAACCTAATGGAGACCCCAAAACACGTCAAAAACACCCCAACAAATATCGGCATCACCCCCAAAACTGGAAGAAAATACGCCAAAACCATAGACCCACCCCAAAACCACCCTAAACCTACCTGATGTTCTCCAAAACCCACAATTTACACTTTTCCAACACGATGACCAACGAGAACCCAACAAAACCCAACAGAGACCCCAAAAACCTTAAAAAACACCGCAAACAAAAATGGCATCACCACCAAAACTGGAAGAAAATCCCCCAAAACCATAGATCCACCCCAAAACCACCCTAAACCTACCTGATGTTCTCCAAAACCCACAATCCACTCCTATTTAACATAATGACAAACAAGAACACAACAAAACCTAATGGAGACCCCAAAACACGTCAAAAACACCCCAAACAAGAACAGCATCACCCCCAAATCTGGAAGAAAATCCGCCAAAACCATAGATCCACCCCAAAACCACCCTACACCTACCTGATGTTCTCCAAAACCCACAATCCACTCCTATTTAACATAAAGACAAACAAGAACAAAACAAAACCTAATGGAGACCCCAAAACACGTCAAAAACACCCCAAAAAATATCGGCATCACCCCCAAAACTAAAAGAAAATCCCCCAAAACCATAGACCCACACCAAAACCACCCTAAACCTACCTGATCTTCTCCAAAACCCACAATCCACTCCTATTTAACATAATGACAAACAAGAACACAACAAAACCTAATGGAGACTCCAAAACACGTCAAAAACACCCCAACAAATATCGGCATCACCCCCAAAACTGGAAGAAAATCCCCCAAAACCATAGATCCACCCCAAAACCACCCTACACCTACCTGATGTTATCCAAAACCCACAATTAGCCTTTTACAACACGATGACCAACGAGAACACAACAAAACCCAACAGAGACCCCAAAAAACGTCAAAAACACCCCAAACAAGAACGGCATCACCCCCAAAACTGGAAGAAAATCCCCCAAAACCATAGATCCACCCCAAAACCACCCTAAACCTACCTGATGTTCTCCAAAACCCACAATCCACTCCTATTTAACATAATGACAAACAAGAACACAACAAAACCTAATGGAGACCCCAAAACACGTCAAAAACACCCCAACAAATATCGGCATCACCCCCAAAACTGGAAGAAAATCTGCCAGAACCATAGATCCACCCCAAAACCACCCTACACCTAACTGATGTTCTCCAAAACCCACAATTTACACTTTTCCAACACGATGACCAACGAGAACCCAACAAAACCCAACAGAGACCCCAAAAAACGTCAAAAACACCCCAAACAAGAACGGCATCACCCCCAAAACTGGAAGAAAATACGCCAAAACCATAGATCCACCCCAAAACCACCCTAAACCTACCTGATCTTCTCCAAAACCCACAATCCACTCCTATTTAACATAATGACAAACAAGAACACAACAAAACCTAATGGAGACTCCAAAACACGTCAAAAACACCCCAAGAAATATCGGCATCACCCCCAAAACTGGAAGAAAATACGCCAAAACCATAGATCCACCCCAAAACCACCCTAAACCTACCTGATGTTATCCAAAACCCACAATTAGCCTTTTACAACACGATGACCAACGAGAACCTAACAAAACCCAACAGAGACCCCAAAAAACGTCAAAAACACCCCAAACAAGAACGGCATCACCCCCAAAACTGGAAGAAAATCCGCCAAAACCATAGATCCACCCCAAAACCACCCTAAACCTACCTGATGTTCTCCAAAACCCACAATCCACTCCTATTTAACATAATGACCAACAAGAACACAACAAAACCTAATGGAGACCCCAAAACACGTCAAAAACACCCCAACAAATATCGGCATCACCCCCAAAACTGGAAGAAAATACACCAAAACCATAGATCCACCCCAAAACCACCCTAAACCTACCTGATGTTCTCCAAAACCCACAATTATACTTTTACAACACGATGACCAACGAGAACCCAACAAAACCCAACAGAGACCCCAAAAAACGTCAAAAACACCCCAAACAAGAACGGCATCACCCCCAAAACTGGAAGAAAATCCGCCAAAACCATAGATCCACCCCAAAACCACCCTAAACCTACCTGATGTTCTCCAAAACCCACAATCCACTCCTATTTAACATAATGACAAACAAGAACACAACAAAACCTAATGGAGACACCAAAACACATCAAAAACACCCCAAGAAATATCGGCATCACCCCCAAAACTGGAAGAAAATCCGCCAAAACCATAGATCCACCCCAAAACCACCCTAAACCTACCTGATCTTCTCCAAAACCCACAATCCACTCCTATTTAACATAATGACAAACAAGAACCCAACAAAACCTAATGGAGACCCCAAAACACGTCAAAAACACCCCAAACAAGAACGGCATCACCCCCAAAACTGGAAGAAAATACGCCAAAACCATAGATCCACCCCAAAACCACCCTAAACCTACCTGATCTTCTCCAAAACCCACAATTTACCCTTTTCCAACACGATGACCAACGAGAACACAACAAAACCCAACAGAGACCCCAAAACACGTCAAAAACACCCCAAACAAGAACGGCATCACCCCCAAAATTGGAAGAAAATCCGCCAAAACCATAGATCCACCCCAAAACCACCCGAAACCTACCTGATGTTCTCCAAAACCCACAATTTACACTTTTCCAACACGATGACCAACGAGAACCCAACAAAACCCAACAGAGACCCCAAAAAACGTCAAAAACACCCCAAACAAGAACGGCATCACCCCCAAAACTGGAAGAAAATCCGCCAAAACCATAGATCCACCCCAAAACCACCCTAAACCTACCTGATGTTCTCCAAAACCCACAATCCACTCCTATTTAACATAATGACAAACAAGAACACAACAAAACCTAATGGAGACCCCAAAACACGTCAAAAACACCCCAAGAAATATCGGCATCACCCCCAAAACTGGAAGAAAATACGCCAAAACCATAGATCCACACCAAAACCACCCTAAACCTACTTGATGTTCTCCAAAACCCACAATTTACACTTTTCCAACACGATGAACAACGAGAACCCAACAAAACCCAACAGAGACCCCAAAAACCTTAAAAAACACCGCAAACAAAAATGGCATCACCCCCAAAACTGAAAGAAAATCCCCCAAAACCATAGATCCACCCCAAAACCACCCGAAACCTACCTGATGTTCTCCAAAACCCACAATTTACCATTTTCCAACACGATGACCAACGAGAACACAACAAAACCCAACAGAGACCCCAAAAAACGTCAAAAACACCCCAAACTAGAACGGCAACACCCCCAAAACTGGAAGAAAATCCGCCAAAACCATAGATCCACCCCAAAACCACCCTAAACCTACCTGATGTTCTCCAAAACCCACAATCCACTCCTATTTAACATAATGACAAACAAGAACACAACAAAACCTAATGGAGACCCCAAAACACGTCAAAAACACCCCAACAAATATCGGCATCACCCCAAAAACTGGAAGAAAATCCCCCAAAACCATAGATCCACACCAAAACCACCCGAAACCTACCTGATGTTCTCCAAAACCCACAATTTACAGTTTTCCAACACGATGACCAACGAGAACCCAACAAAACCCAACAGAGACCCCAAAAACCTTAAAAAACACCGCAAACAAAAATGGCATCACCCCCAAAACTGAAAGAAAATCCCCCAAAACCATAGATCCACCCCAAAACCACCCTAAACCTACCTGATGTTCTCCAAAACCCACAATCCACTCCTATTTAACATAAAGACAAACAAGAACAAAACAAAACCTAATGGAGACCCAAAACACGTCAAAAACACCCCAAAAAATATCGGCATCACCCCCAAAACTGGAAGAAAATCCCCCAAAACCATAGACCCACACCAAAACCACCCTAAACCTACCTGATGTTCTCCAAAACCCACAATCCACTCCTATTTAACATAATGACAAACAAGAACACAACAAAACCTAATGGAGACCCCAAAACACGTCAAAACACCCCAAGAAATATCGGCATCACCCCCAAAACTGGAAGAAAATACGCCAAAACCATAGATCCACACCAAAACCACCCTAAACCTACCTGATGTTCTCCAAAACCCACAATTTACAGTTTTCCAAAACGATGACCAACGAGAACCCAACAAAACCCAACAGAGACCCCAAAAACCTTAAAAAACACCGCAAACAAAAATGGCATCACCCCCAAAACTGAAAGAAAATCCCCCAAAACCATAGATCCACCCCAAAACCACCCTAAACCTACCTGATCTTCTCCAAAACCCACAATTTACCCTTTTCCAACACGATGACCAACGAGAACACAACAAAACCCAACAGAGACCCCAAAAAACGTCAAAAACACCCCAAACAAGAACAGCATCACCCCCAAAACTTGAAGAAAATACACCAAAACCATAGATCCACCCCAAAACTACCCTACACCTACCTGATGTTCTCCAAAACCCACACTTTACCCTTTTCCAACACGATGACCAACGAGAACACAACAAAACCCAACAGAGACCCCAAAAAACGTCAAAAACACCCCAAACAAGAACGGCATCACCCCCAAAACTGGAAGAAAATCCGCCAAAACCATAGATCCACCCCAAAACCACCCTAAACCTACCTGATCTTCTCCAAAACCCACAATCCACTCCTATTTAACATAATGACAAACAAGAACACAACAAAACCTAATGGAGACTCCAAAACACGTCAAAAACACCCCAAGAAATATCGGCATCACCCCCAAAACTGGAAGAAAATCCGCCAAAACCATAGATCCACCCCAAAACTACCCTAAACCTACCTGATCTTCTCCAAAACCCACAATCCACACCTATTTAACATAATGACAAACAAGAACACAACAAAACCTAATGGAGACCCCAAAACACGTCAAAAACACCCCAACAAATATCGGCATCACCCCCCAAAACTGGAAGAAAATCCCCCAAAACCATAGATCCACCCCAAAACAACCCGAAACCTACCTGATGTTCTCCAAAACCCACACTTTACCCTTTTCCAACACGATGACCAACGAGAGCACAACAAAACCCAACAGAGACCCCAAAAAACGTCAAAAACACCCCAAACAAGAACGGCAACACCCCCAAAACTGGAAGAAAATACGCCAAAACCATAGATCCACCCCAAAACCACCCTAAACCTACCTGATCTTCTCCAAAACCCACAATCCACACCTATTTAACATAATGACAAACAAGAACACAACAAAACCTAATGGAGACCCCAAAACACGTCAAAAACACCCCAACAAATATCGGCATCACCCCCAAAACTGGAAGAAAATACGCCAAAACCATAGATCCACACCAAAACCACCCTAAACCTACCTGATGTTCTCCAAAACCCACAATTTACACTTTTCCAACACGATGACCAACGAGAACCCAACAAAACCCAACAGAGACCCCAAAAACCTTAAAAACACCGCAAACAAAAATGGCATCACCCCCAAAACTGGAAGAAAATCCCCCAAAACCATAGATCCACCCCAAAACCACCCTACACCTACCTGATGTTCTCCAAAACCCACAATCCACTCCTATTTAACATAAAGACAAACAAGAACACAACAAATCCTAATGGAGACCCCAAAACACGTCAAAAACACCCCAAAAAATATCGGCATCACCCCCAAAACTGGAAGAAAATCCCCCAAAACCATAGACCCACACCAAAACCACCCTAAACCTACCTGATGTTCTCCAAAACCCACAATCCACTCCTATTTAACATAATGACAAACAAGAACACAACAAAACCTAATGGAGACCCCAAAACACGTCAAAAACACCCCAAACAAGAACAGCATCACCCCCAAAACTGGAAGAAAATACGCCAAAACCATAGATCCACCCCAAAACCACCCTAAACCTACCTGATGTTCTCCAAAACCCACAAATTACCCTTTTCCATCACGATGACCAACGAGAACCCAACAAAACCCAACAGAGACCCCAAAAAACGTCAAAAACACCCCAAAAAATATCGGCATCACCCCCAAATCTGGAAGAAAATCCGCCAAAACCATAGATCCACCCCAAAACCACCCTAAACCTACCTGATCTTCTCCAAAACCCACAATCCACTCCTATTTAACATAATGACAAACAAGAACACAACAAAACCTAATGGAGACTCCAAAACACGTCAAAAACACCCCAACAAATATCGGCATCACCCCCAAAACTGGAAGAAAATACACCAAAACCATAGATCCACCCCAAAACCACCCTACACCTACCTGCTGTTATCCAAAACCCACAATTAGCCTTTTACAACACGATGACCAACGAGAACCCAACAAAACCCAACAGAGACCCCAAAAAACGTCAAAAACACCCCAAACAAGAACGGCATCACCCCCAAAACTGGAAGAAAATCCGCCAAAACCATAGATCCACCCCAAAACCACCCTAAACCTACCTGATGTTCTCCAAAACCCACAATCCACTCCTATTTAACATAATGACAAACAAGAACACAACAAAACCTAATGGAGACCCCAAAACACGTCAAAAACACCCCAACAAATATCGGCATCACCCCCAAAACTGGAAGAAAATCTGCCAGAACCATAGATCCACCCCAAAACCACCCTACACCTAACTGATGTTCTCCAAAACCCACAATTTACACTTTTCCAACACGATGACCAACGAGAACCCAACAAAACCCAACAGAGACCCCAAAAAACGTCAAAAACACCCCAAACAAGAACGGCATCACCCCCAAAACTGGAAGAAAATACGCCAAAACCATAGATCCACCCCAAAACCACCCGAAACCTACCTGATGTTCTCCAAAACCCACAATCCACTCCTATTTAACATAATGACAAACAAGAACACAACAAAACCTAATGGAGACCCCAAAACACGTCAAAAACACCCCAAGAAATATCGGCATCACCCCCAAAACTGGAAGAAAATACGCCAAAACCATAGATCCACCCCAAAACCACCCTACACCTACCTGATGTTATCCAAAACCCACAATTAGCCTTTTACAACACGATGACCAACGAGAACCTAACAAAACCCAACAGAGACCCCAAAAAACGTCAAAAACACCCCAAACAAGAACGGCATCACCCCCAAAACTGGAAGAAAATCCGCCAAAACCATAGATCCACCCCAAAACCACCCTAATCCTACCTGATCTTCTCCAAAACCCACAATCCACTCCTATTTAACATAATGACAAACAAGAACACAACAAAACCTAATGGAGACACCAAAACACGTCAAAAACACCCCAACAAATATCGGCATCACCCCCAAAACTGGAAGAAAATACGCCAAAACCATAGATCCACCCCAAAACCACCCTAAACCTACCTGATGTTCTCCAAAACCTACAAATTACCCTTTTCCATCACGATCACCAACGAGAACCCAACAAAACCCAACAGAGACCCCAAAAAACGTCAAAAACACCCCAAACAAGAACGGCATCACCCCCAAAACTGGAAGAAAATCCGCCAAAACCATAGATCCACCCCAAAACCACCCTACACCTACCTGATGTTCTCCAAAACCCACAATCCACTCCTATTTAACATAATGACCAACAAGAACACAACAAAACCTAATGGAGACCCCAAAACACGTCAAAAACACCCCAACAAATATCGGCATCACCCCCAAAACTGGAAGAAAATACACCAAAACCATAGATCCACCCCAAAACCACCCTAAACCTACCTGATGTTCTCCAAAACCCACAATTATACTTTTACAACACGATGACCAACGAGAACCCAACAAAACCCAACAGAGACCCCAAAAAACGTCAAGAACACCCCAAACAAGAAAGGCATCACCCCCAAAACTGGAAGAAAATCCGCCAAAACCATAGATCCACCCCAAAACCACCCTAAACCTACCTGATCTTCTCCAAAACCCACAATCCACACCTATTTAACATAATGACAAACAAGAACACAACAAAACCTAATGGAGACACCAAAACACATCAAAAACACCCCAACAAATATCGGCATCACCCCCAAAACTCGAAGAAAATCCGCCAAA